>NW_026989040.1:0-228915 GCF_030222135.1 Aotus nancymaae
TAAGCCCAGGGAAATATCTGCTTCTAAATCCAAAACGCAGCTATCTAACAGAACGGTTGTCAATGTGTGCACTCAACTTCCAGAGCTAAACCCGTGTGTGGATTCAGCAGTCTGCAAACACTTTCACTGCAGAGTCCCAAAACAGGCGTTTTCAGCCCATTACCGGCATATGGAAGAAACAGCAGTAAGCAGAGGGAATTATCTGCTTCTAAATCCAAAACGCAGCTATCTAACAGAACGGTTGTCAATGTGTGCACTCAACTTCCAGAGTTAAACCCGTGTGTGGATTCAGCAGTCTGCAAACACTTTCTCTGCAGAGCCCCAAAACAGGCGTTTTCAGCCTATTACCGGCATATGGAAGAAACAGCAGTAAGCACAGGGAAATATCTGCTTCTAAATCCAAAACGCAGCTATCTAACAGAACGGTTGTCAATGTGTGCACTCAACTTCCAGAGTTAAACCCGTGTGTGGATTCAGCAGTCTGCAAACACTTTCTCTGCAGAGTCCCAAAACAGGCGTTTTCAGCCCATTACCGGCATATGGAAGAAACAGCAGTAAGCACAGGGAAATATCTGCTTCTAAATCCAAAACGCAGCTATCTAACAGAACGGTTGTCAATGTGTGCACTCAACTTCCAGAGTTAAACCCGTGTGTGGATTCAGCAGTCTGCAAACACTTTCTCTGCAGAGTCCCAAATCAGGCATTTTCAGCCCATTACCGGCATATGGAAGAAACAGCAGTAAGCATAGGGAAATATCTGCTTCTAAATCCAAAACGCAGCTATCTAACAGAACGGTTGTCAATGTGTGCACTCAACTTCCAGAGTTAAACCCGTGTGTGGATTCAGCAGTCTGCAAACACTTTCTCTGCAGAGTCCCAAAACAGGCGTTTTCAGCCCATTACCGGCATATGGAAGAAACAGCAGTAAGCACAGGGAAATATCTGCTTCTAAATCCAAAACGCAGCTATCTAACAGAACGGTTGTCAATGTGTGCACTCAACTTCCAGAGTTAAACCCATGTGTGGATTCAGCAGTCCGCAAACACTTTCTCTGCAGAGTCCCAAAACAGGCGTTTTCAGCCCATTACCGGCATATGGAAGAAACAGCAGTAAGCCCAGGGAAATATCTGCTTCTAAATCCAAAACGCAGCTATCTAACAGAACGGTTGTCAATGTGTGCACTCAACTTCCAGAGTTAAACCCGTGTGTGGATTCAGCAGTCTGCAAACACTTTCTCTGCAGAGTCCCAAAACAGGCGTTTTCAGTCCATTACCGGCATATGGAAGAAACAGCAGTAAGCACACGGAAATATCTGCTTCTAAATCCAAAACGCAGCTATCTAACAGAACGGTTGTCAATGTGTGCACTCAACTTCCAGAGTTAAACCCGTGTGTGGATTCAGCAGTCTGCAAACACTTTCTCTGCAGAGTCCCAAAACAGGCGTTTTCAGCCCATTACCGGCATATGGAAGAAACAGCAGTAAGCCCAGGGAAATATCTGCTTCTAAATCCAAAACGCAGCTATCTAACAGAACGGTTGTCAATGTGTGCACTCAACTTCCAGAGTTAAACCCGTGTGTGGATTCAGCAGTCTGCAAACACTTTCTCTGCAGAGTCCCAAGACAGGCGTTTTCAGCCCATTACCGGCATATGGAAGAAACAGCAGTAAGCCCAGGGAAATATCTGCTTCTAAATCCAAAACGCAGCTATCTAACAGAACGGTTGTCAATGTGTGCACTCAACTTCCAGAGTTAAACCCGTGTGTGGATTCAGCAGTCTGCAAACACTTTCTCTGCAGAGTCCCAAAACAGGCGTTTTCAGCCCATTACCGGCATATGGAAGAAACAGCAGTAAGCACAGGGAAATATATGCTTCTAAATCCAAAACGCAGCTATCTAACAGAACGGTTGTCAATGTGTGCACTCAACTTCCAGAGTTAAACCCGTGTGTGGATTCAGCAGTCTGCAAACACTTTCTCTGCAGAGTCCCAAAACAGGCGTTTTCAGCCCATTACCGGCATATGGAAGAAACAGCAGTAAGCACAGGGAAATATCTGCTTCTAAATCCAAAACGCAGCTATCTAACAGAACGGTTGTCAATGTGTGCACTCAACTTCCAGAGTTAAACCCGTGTGTGGATTCAGCAGTCTGCAAACACTTTCTCTGCAGAGTCCCAAAACAGGCGTTTTCAGCCCATTACCGGCATATGGAAGAAACAGCAGTAAGCACAGGGAAATATCTGCTTCTAAATCCAAAACGCAGCTATCTAACAGAACGGTTGTCAATGTGTGCACTCAACTTCCAGAGTTAAACCCCGTGTGTGGATTCAGCAGTCTGCAAACACTTTCTCTGCAGAGTCCCAAAACAGGCGTTTTCAGCCCATTACCGGCATATGGAAGAAACAGCAGTAAGCACAGGGAAATATCTGCTTCTAAATCCAAAACGCAGCTATCTAACAGAACGGTTGTCAATGTTTACACTCAACTTCCAGAGTTAAACCCGTGTGCGGATTCAGCAGTCTGCAAACACTTTCTCTGCAGAGTCCCAAAACAGGCGTTTTCAGCCCATTACCGGCATATGGAAGAAACAGCAGTAAGCCCAGGGAAATATATGCTTCTAAATCCAAAACGCAGCTATCTAACAGAACGGTTGTCAATGTGTGCACTCAACTTCCAGAGTTAAACCCGTGTGTGGATTCAGCAGTCTGCAAACACTTTCTCTGCAGAGTCCCAAAACAGGCGTTTTCAGCCCATTACCGGCATATGGAAGAAACAGCAGTAAGCACAGGGAAATATCTGCTTCTAATTCCAAAATGCAGCGTATCTAACAGAACGGTTGTCAATGTGTGCACTCAACTTCCAGAGTTAAACCCGTGTGTGGATTCAGCAGTCTGCAAACACTTTCTCTGCAGAGTCCCAAAACAGGCGTTTTCAGCCCATTACCGGCATATGGAAGAAACAGCAGTAAGCACAGGGAAATATCTGCTTCTAAATCCAAAACGCAGCTATCTAACAGAACGGTTGTCAATGTGTGCACTCAACTTCCAGAGTTAAACCCGTGTGTGGATTCAGCAGTCTGCAAACACTTTCTCTGCAGAGTCCCAAAACAGGCGTTTTCAGCCCATTACCGGCATATGGAAGAAACAGCAGTAAACCCAGGGAAATATCTGCTTCTAAATCCAAAACGCAGCTATCTAACAGAACGGTTGTCAATGTGTGCACTCAACTTCCAGAGTTAAACCCGTGTGTGGATTCAGCAGTCTGCAAACACTTTCTCTGCAGAGTCCCAAAACAGGCGTTTTCAGTCCATTACCGGCATATGGAAGAAACAGCAGTAAGCACAGGGAAATATCTGCTTCTAAATCCAAAACGCAGCTATCTAACAGAACGGTTGTCAATGTGTGCACTCAACTTCCAGAGTTAAACCCGTGTGTGGATTCAGCAGTCTGCAAACACTTTCTCTGCAGAGTCCCAAAACAGGCGTTTTCAGCCCATTACCGGCATATGGAAGAAAGAGCAGTAAGCACAGGGAAATATCTGCTTCTAAATCCAAAACGCAGCTATCTAACAGAACGGTTGTCAATGTGTGCACTCAACTTCCAGAGTTAAACCCGTGTGTGGATTCAGCAGTCTGCAAACACTTTCTCTGCAGAGTCCCAAAACAGGCGTTTTCAGCCCTTTACCGGCATATGGAAGAAACAGCAGTAAGCACAGGGAAATATCTGCTTCTAAATCCAAAACGCAGCTATCTAACAGAACGGTTGTCAATGTGTGCACTCAACTTCCAGAGTTAAACCCGTGTGTGGATTCAGCAGTCTGCAAACACTTTCTCTGCAGAGCCCCAAAACAGGCGTTTTCAGCCCATTACCGGCATATGGAAGAAACAGCAGTAAGCACAGGGAAATATCTGCTTCTAAATCCAAAACGCAGCTATCTAACAGAACGGTTGTCAATGTGTGCACTCAACTTCCAGAGTTAAACCCGTGTGTGGATTCAGCAGTCTGCAAACACTTTCTCTGCAGAGTCCCAAAACAGGCGTTTTCAGCCCATTACCGGCATATGGAAGAAACAGCAGTAAGCACAGGGAAATATCTGCTTCTAAATCCAAAACGCAGCTATCTAACAGAACGGTTGACAATGTGTGCACTCAACTTCCAGAGTTAAACCTGTGTGTGGATTCAGCAGTCTGCAAACACTTTCTCTGCAGAGTCCCAAAACAGGCGTTTTCAGCCCATTACCGGCATATGGAAGAAACAGCAGTAAGCACAGGGAAATATCTGCTTCTAAATCCAAAACGCAGCTATCTAACAGAACGGTTGTCAATGTGTGCACTCAACTTCCAGAGTTAAACCCGTGTGTGGATTCAGCAGTCTGCAAACACTTTCTCTGCAGAGTCCCAAAACAGGCGTTTTCAGCCCATTACCGGCATATGGAAGAAACAGCAGTAAGCACAGGGAAATATCTGCTTCTAAATCCAAAACGCAGCTATCTAACAGAACGGTTGTCAATGTGTGCACTCAACTTCCAGAGTTAAACCCGTGTGTGGATTCAGCAGTCTGCAAACACTTTCTCTGCAGAGTCCCAAAACAGGCGTTTTCAGCCCATTACCGGCATATGGAAGAAACAGCAGTAAGCACAGGGAAATATCTGCTTCTAAATCCAAAACGCAGCTATCTAACAGAACGGTTGTCAATGTGTGCACTCAACTTCCAGAGTTAAACCCGTGTGTGGATTCAGCAGTCTGCAAACACTTTCTCTGCAGAGTCCCAAAACAGGCGTTTTCAGCCCATTACCGGCATATGGAAGAAACAGCAGTAAGCACAGGGAAATATCTGCTTCTAAATCCAAAACGCAGCTATCTAACAGAACGGTTGTCAATGTGTGCACTCAACTTCCAGAGTTAAACCCGTGTGTGGATTCAGCAGTCTGCAAACACTTTCTCTGCAGAGTCCCAAAACAGGCGTTTTCAGCCCATTACCGGCATATGGAAGAAACAGCAGTAAGCACAGGGAAATATCTGCTTCTAAATCCAAAACGCAGCTATCTAACAGAACGGTTGTCAATGTGTGCACTCAACTTCCAGAGTTAAACCCGTGTGTGGATTCAGCAGTCTGCAAACACTTTCTCTGCAGAGTCCCAAAACAGGCGTTTTCAGCCCTTTACCGGCATATGGAAGAAACAGCAGTAAGCACAGGGAAATATCTGCTTCTAAATCCAAAACGCAGCTATCTAACAGAACGGTTGTCAATGTGTGCACTCAACTTCCAGAGTTAAACCCGTGTGTGGATTCAGCAGTCTGCAAACACTTTCTCTGCAGAGCCCCAAAACAGGCGTTTTCAGCCCATTACCGGCATATGGAAGAAACAGCAGTAAGCACAGGGAAATATCTGCTTCTAAATCCAAAACGCAGCTATCTAACAGAACGGTTGTCAATGTGTGCACTCAACTTCCAGAGTTAAACCCGTGTGTGGATTCAGCAGTCTGCAAACACTTTCTCTGCAGAGTCCCAAAAGAGGCGTTTTCAGCCCATTACCGGCATATGGAAGAAACAGCAGTAAGCACAGGGAAATATCTGCTTCTAAATCCAAAACGCAGCTATCTAACAGAACGGTTGACAATGTTTGCACTCAACTTCCAGAGTTAAACCTGTGTGTGGATTCAGCAGTCTGCAAACACTTTCTCTGCAGAGTCCCAAAACAGGCGTTTTCAGCCCATTACCGGCATATGGAAGAAACAGCAGTAAGCACAGGGAAATATCTGCTTCTAAATCCAAAACGCAGCTATCTAACAGAACGGTTGTCAATGTGTGCACTCAACTTCCAGAGTTAAACCCGTGTGTGGATTCAGCAGTCTGCAAACACTTTCTCTGCAGAGTCCCAAAACAGGCGTTTTCAGCCCATTACCGGCATATGGAAGAAACAGCAGTAAGCACAGGGAAATATCTGCTTCTAAATCCAAAACGCAGCTATCTAACAGAACGGTTGTCAATGTGTGCACTCAACTTCCAGAGTTAAACCCGTGTGTGGATTCAGCAGTCTGCAAACACTTTCTCTGCAGAGTCCCAAAACAGGCGTTTTCAGCCCATTACCGGCATATGGAAGAAACAGCAGTAAGCACAGGGAAATATCTGCTTCTAAATCCAAAACGCAGCTATCTAACAGAACGGTTGTCAATGTGTGCACTCAACTTCCAGAGTTAAACCCGTGTGTGGATTCAGCAGTCTGCAAACACTTTCTCTGCAGAGTCCCAAAACAGGCGTTTTCAGCCCATTACCGGCATATGGAAGAAACAGCAGTAAGCACAGGGAAATATCTGCTTCTAAATCCAAAACGCAGCTATCTAACAGAACGGTTGTCAATGTGTGCACTCAACTTCCAGAGTTAAACCCGTGTGTGGATTCAGCAGTCTGCAAACACTTTCTCTGCAGAGTCCCAAAACAGGCGTTTTCAGCCCCATTACCGGCATATGGAAGAAACAGCAGTAAGCACAGGGAAATATCTGCTTCTAAATCCAAAACGCAGCTATCTAACAGAACGGTTGTCAATGTGTGCACTCAACTTCCAGAGTTAAACCCGTGTGTGGATTCAGCAGTCTGCAAACACTTTCTCTGCAGAGTCCCAAAACAGGCGTTTTCAGCCCATTACCGGCATATGGAAGAAACAGCAGTAAGCACAGGGAAATATCTGCTTCTAAATCCAAAACGCAGCTATCTAACAGAACGGTTGACAATGTGTGCACTCAACTTCCAGAGTTAAACCCGTGTGTGGATTCAGCAGTCTGCAAACACTTTCTCTGCAGAGTCCCAAAACAGGCGTTTTCAGCCCATTACCGGCATATGGAAGAAACAGCAGTAAGCACAGGGAAATATCTGCTTCTAAATCCAAAACGCAGCTATCTAACAGAACGGTTGTCAATGTGTGCACTCAACTTCCAGAGTTAAACCCGTGTGTGGATTCAGCAGTCTGCAAACACTTTCTCTGCAGAGTCCCAAAACAGGCGTTTTCAGCCCATTACCGGCATATGGAAGAAACAGCAGTAAGCACAGGGAAATATCTGCTTCTAAATCCAAAACGCAGCTATCTAACAGAACGGTTGTCAATGTGTGCACTCAACTTCCAGAGTTAAACCCGTGTGTGGATTCAGCAGTCTGCAAACACTTTCTCTGCAGAGTCCCAAAACAGGCGTTTTCAGCCCATTACCGGCATATGGAAGAAACAGCAGTAAGCACAGGGAAATATCTGCTTCTAAATCCAAAACGCAGCTATCTAACAGAACGGTTGTCAATGTGTGCACTCAACTTCCAGAGTTAAACCCGTGTGTGGATTCAGCAGTCTGCAAACACTTTCTCTGCAGAGTCCCAAAACAGGCGTTTTCAGCCCATTACCGGCATATGGAAGAAACAGCAGTAAGCACAGGGAAATATCTGCTTCTAAATCCAAAACGCAGCTATCTAACAGAACGGTTGTCAATGTGTGCACTCAACTTCCAGAGTTAAACCCGTGTGTGGATTCAGCAGTCTGCAAACACTTTCTCTGCAGAGTCCCAAAACAGGCGTTTTCAGCCCATTACCGGCATATGGAAGAAACAGCAGTAAGCACAGGGAAATATCTGCTTCTAAATCCAAAACGCAGCTATCTAACAGAACGGTTGTCAATGTGTGCACTCAACTTTCAGAGTTAAACCCGTGTGTGGATTCAGCAGTCTGCAAACACTTTCTCTGCAGAGTCCCAAAACAGGCGTTTTCAGCCCATTACCGGCATATGGAAGAAACAGCAGTAAGCACAGGGAAATATCTGCTTCTAAATCCAAAACGCAGCTATCTAACAGAACGGTTGTCAATGTGTGCACTCAACTTCCAGAGTTAAACCCGTGTGTGGATTCAGCAGTCTGCAAACATCTTCTCTGCAGAGTCCCAAAACAGGCGTTTTCAGCCCATTACCGGCATATGGAAGAAACAGCAGTAAGCACAGGGAAATATCTGCTTCTAAATCCAAAACGCAGCTATCTAACAGAACAGTTGTCAATGTATGCACTCAACTTCCAGAGTTAAACCCGTGTGTGGATTCAGCAGTCTGCAAACATCTTCTCTGCAGAGTCCCAAAACAGGCGTTTTCAGACCATTACCGGCATATGGAAGAAACAGCAGTAAGCCCAGGGAAATATCTGCTTCTAAATCCAAAACGCAGCTATCTAACAGAACGGTTGTCAATGTGTGCACTCAACTTTCAGAGTTAAACCCGTGTGTGGATTCAGCAGTCTGCAAACACTTTCTCTGCAGAGTCCCAAAACAGGCGTTTTCAGCCCATTACCGGCATATGGAAGAAACAGCAGTAAGCAGAGGGAATTATCTGCTTCTAAATCCAAAACGCAGCTATCTAACAGAACGGTTGTCAATGTGTGCACTCAACTTCCAGAGTTAAACCCGTGTGTGGATTCAGCAGTCTGCAAACACTTTCTCTGCAGAGCCCCAAAACAGGCGTTTTCAGCCTATTACCGGCATATGGAAGAAACAGCAGTAAGCACAGGGAAATATCTGCTTCTAAATCCAAAACGCAGCTATCTAACAGAACGGTTGTCAATGTGTGCACTCAACTTCCAGAGTTAAACCCGTGTGTGGATTCAGCAGTCTGCAAACACTTTCTCTGCAGAGTCCCAAAACAGGCGTTTTCAGCCCATTACCGGCTTATGGAAGAAACAGCAGTAAGCACAGGGAAATATCTGCTTCTAAATCCAAAACGCAGCTATCTAACAGAACGGTTGTCAATGTGTGCACTCAACTTCCAGAGTTAAACCCGTGTGTGGATTCAGCAGTCTGCAAACACTTTCTCTGCAGAGTCCCAAATCAGGCATTTTCAGCCCATTACCGGCATATGGAAGAAACAGCAGTAAGCATAGGGAAATATCTGCTTCTAAATCCAAAACGCAGCTATCTAACAGAACGGTTGTCAATGTGTGCACTCAACTTCCAGAGTTAAACCCGTGTGTGGATTCAGCAGTCTGCAAACACTTTCTCTGCAGAGTCCCAAAACAGGCGTTTTCAGCCCATTACCGGCATATGGAAGAAACAGCAGTAAGCACAGGGAAATATCTGCTTCTAAATCCAAAACGCAGCTATCTAACAGAACGGTTGTCAATGTGTGCACTCAACTTCCAGAGTTAAACCCATGTGTGGATTCAGCAGTCCGCAAACACTTTCTCTGCAGAGTCCCAAAACAGGCGTTTTCAGCCCATTACCGGCATATGGAAGAAACAGCAGTAAGCCCAGGGAAATATCTGCTTCTAAATCCAAAACGCAGCTATCTAACAGAACGGTTGTCAATGTGTGCACTCAACTTCCAGAGTTAAACCCGTGTGTGGATTCAGCAGTCTGCAAACACTTTCTCTGCAGAGTCCCAAAACAGGCGTTTTCAGCCCATTACCGGCATATGGAAGAAACAGCAGTAAGCACAGGGAAATATCTGCTTCTAAATCCAAAACGCAGCTATCTAACAGAACGGTTGTCAATGTGTGCACTCAACTTCCAGAGTTAAACCCGTGTGTGGATTCAGCAGTCTGCAAACATCTTCTCTGCAGAGTCCCAAAACAGGCGTTTTCAGCCCATTACCGGCATATGGAAGAAACAGCAGTAAGCACAGGGAAATATCTGCTTCTAAATCCAAAACGCAGCTATCTAACAGAACAGTTGTCAATGTGTGCACTCAACTTCCAGAGTTAAACCCGTGTGTGGATTCAGCAGTCTGCAAACATCTTCTCTGCAGAGTCCCAAAACAGGCGTTTTCAGCCCATTACCGGCATATGGAAGAAACAGCAGTAAGCCCAGGGAAATATCTGCTTCTAAATCCAAAACGCAGCTATCTAACAGAACGGTTGTCAATGTGTGCACTCAACTTTCAGAGTTAAACCCGTGTGTGGATTCAGCAGTCTGCAAACACTTTCTCTGCAGAGTCCCAAAACAGGCGTTTTCAGCCCATTACCGGCATATGGAAGAAACAGCAGTAAGCAGAGGGAATTATCTGCTTCTAAATCCAAAACGCAGCTATCTAACAGAACGGTTGTCAATGTGTGCACTCAACTTCCAGAGTTAAACCCGTGTGTGGATTCAGCAGTCTGCAAACACTTTCTCTGCAGAGCCCCAAAACAGGCGTTTTCAGCCCATTACCGGCATATGGAAGAAACAGCAGTAAGCACAGGGAAATATCTGCTTCTAAATCCAAAACGCAGCTATCTAACAGAACGGTTGTCAATGTGTGCACTCAACTTCCAGAGTTAAACCCGTGTGTGGATTCAGCAGTCTGCAAACACTTTCTCTGCAGAGTCCCAAATCAGGCATTTTCAGCCCATTACCGGCATATGGAAGAAACAGCAGTAAGCATAGGGAAATATCTGCTTCTAAATCCAAAACGCAGCTATCTAACAGAACGGTTGTCAATGTGTGCACTCAACTTCCAGAGTTAAACCCGTGTGTGGATTCAGCAGTCTGCAAACACTTTCTCTGCAGAGTCCCAAAACAGGCGTTTTCAGCCCATTACCGGCATATGGAAGAAACAGCAGTAAGCACAGGGAAATATCTGCTTCTAAATCCAAAACGCAGCTATCTAACAGAACGGTTGTCAATGTGTGCACTCAACTTCCAGAGTTAAACCCATGTGTGGATTCAGCAGTCCGCAAACACTTTCTCTGCAGAGTCCCAAAACAGGCGTTTTCAGCCCATTACCGGCATATGGAAGAAACAGCAGTAAGCCCAGGGAAATATCTGCTTCTAAATCCAAAACGCAGCTATCTAACAGAACGGTTGTCAATGTGTGCACTCAACTTCCAGAGTTAAACCCGTGTGTGGATTCAGCAGTCTGCAAACACTTTCTCTGCAGAGTCCCAAAACAGGCGTTTTCAGTCCATTACCGGCATATGGAAGAAACAGCAGTAAGCACACGGAAATATCTGCTTCTAAATCCAAAACGCAGCTATCTAACAGAACGGTTGTCAATGTGTGCACTCAACTTCCAGAGTTAAACCCGTGTGTGGATTCAGCAGTCTGCAAACACTTTCTCTGCAGAGTCCCAAAACAGGCGTTTTCAGCCCATTACCGGCATATGGAAGAAACAGCAGTAAGCCCAGGGAAATATCTGCTTCTAAATCCAAAACGCAGCTATCTAACAGAACGGTTGTCAATGTGTGCACTCAACTTCCAGAGTTAAACCCGTGTGTGGATTCAGCAGTCTGCAAACACTTTCTCTGCAGAGTCCCAAGACAGGCGTTTTCAGCCCATTACCGGCATATGGAAGAAACAGCAGTAAGCCCAGGGAAATATCTGCTTCTAAATCCAAAACGCAGCTATCTAACAGAACGGTTGTCAATGTGTGCACTCAACTTCCAGAGTTAAACCCGTGTGTGGATTCAGCAGTCTGCAAACACTTTCTCTGCAGAGTCCCAAAACAGGCGTTTTCAGCCCATTACCGGCATATGGAAGAAACAGCAGTAAGCACAGGGAAATATATGCTTCTAAATCCAAAACGCAGCTATCTAACAGAACGGTTGTCAATGTGTGCACTCAACTTCCAGAGTTAAACCCGTGTGTGGATTCAGCAGTCTGCAAACACTTTCTCTGCAGAGTCCCAAAACAGGCGTTTTCAGCCCATTACCGGCATATGGAAGAAACAGCAGTAAGCACAGGGAAATATCTGCTTCTAAATCCAAAACGCAGCTATCTAACAGAACGGTTGTCAATGTGTGCACTCAACTTCCAGAGTTAAACCCGTGTGTGGATTCAGCAGTCTGCAAACACTTTCTCTGCAGAGTCCCAAAACAGGCGTTTTCAGCCCATTACCGGCATATGGAAGAAACAGCAGTAAGCACAGGGAAATATCTGCTTCTAAATCCAAAACGCAGCTATCTAACAGAACGGTTGTCAATGTGTGCACTCAACTTCCAGAGTTAAACCCGTGTGTGGATTCAGCAGTCTGCAAACACTTTCTCTGCAGAGTCCCAAAACAGGCGTTTTCAGCCCATTACCGGCATATGGAAGAAACAGCAGTAAGCACAGGGAAATATCTGCTTCTAAATCCAAAACGCAGCTATCTAACAGAACGGTTGTCAATGTTTACACTCAACTTCCAGAGTTAAACCCGTGTGCGGATTCAGCAGTCTGCAAACACTTTCTCTGCAGAGTCCCAAAACAGGCGTTTTCAGCCCATTACCGGCATATGGAAGAAACAGCAGTAAGCCCAGGGAAATATCTGCTTCTAAATCCAAAACGCAGCTATCTAACAGAACGGTTGTCAATGTGTGCACTCAACTTCCAGAGTTAAACCCGTGTGTGGATTCAGCAGTCTGCAAACACTTTCTCTGCAGAGTCCCAAAACAGGCGTTTTCAGCCCATTACCGGCATATGGAAGAAACAGCAGTAAGCACAGGGAAATATCTGCTTCTAATTCCAAAATGCAGCTATCTAACAGAACGGTTGTCAATGTGTGCACTCAACTTCCAGAGTTAAACCCGTGTGTGGATTCAGCAGTCTGCAAACACTTTCTCTGCAGAGTCCCAAAACAGGCGTTTTCAGCCCATTACCGGCATATGGAAGAAACAGCAGTAAGCACAGGGAAATATCTGCTTCTAAATCCAAAACGCAGCTATCTAACAGAACGGTTGTCAATGTGTGCACTCAACTTCCAGAGTTAAACCCGTGTGTGGATTCAGCAGTCTGCAAACACTTTCTCTGCAGAGTCCCAAAACAGGCGTTTTCAGCCCATTACCGGCATATGGAAGAAACAGCAGTAAACCCAGGGAAATATCTGCTTCTAAATCCAAAACGCAGCTATCTAACAGAACGGTTGTCAATGTGTGCACTCAACTTCCAGAGTTAAACCCGTGTGTGGATTCAGCAGTCTGCAAACACTTTCTCTGCAGAGTCCCAAAACAGGCGTTTTCAGTCCATTACCGGCATATGGAAGAAACAGCAGTAAGCACAGGGAAATATCTGCTTCTAAATCCAAAACGCAGCTATCTAACAGAACGGTTGTCAATGTGTGCACTCAACTTCCAGAGTTAAACCCGTGTGTGGATTCAGCAGTCTGCAAACACTTTCTCTGCAGAGTCCCAAAACAGGCGTTTTCAGCCCATTACCGGCATATGGAAGAAAGAGCAGTAAGCACAGGGAAATATCTGCTTCTAAATCCAAAACGCAGCTATCTAACAGAACGGTTGTCAATGTGTGCACTCAACTTCCAGAGTTAAACCCGTGTGTGGATTCAGCAGTCTGCAAACACTTTCTCTGCAGAGTCCCAAAACAGGCGTTTTCAGCCCTTTACCGGCATATGGAAGAAACAGCAGTAAGCACAGGGAAATATCTGCTTCTAAATCCAAAACGCAGCTATCTAACAGAACGGTTGTCAATGTGTGCACTCAACTTCCAGAGTTAAACCCGTGTGTGGATTCAGCAGTCTGCAAACACTTTCTCTGCAGAGCCCCAAAACAGGCGTTTTCAGCCCATTACCGGCATATGGAAGAAACAGCAGTAAGCACAGGGAAATATCTGCTTCTAAATCCAAAACGCAGCTATCTAACAGAACGGTTGTCAATGTGTGCACTCAACTTCCAGAGTTAAACCCGTGTGTGGATTCAGCAGTCTGCAAACACTTTCTCTGCAGAGTCCCAAAACAGGCGTTTTCAGCCCATTACCGGCATATGGAAGAAACAGCAGTAAGCACAGGGAAATATCTGCTTCTAAATCCAAAACGCAGCTATCTAACAGAACGGTTGTCAATGTGTGCACTCAACTTCCAGAGTTAAACCCGTGTGTGGATTCAGCAGTCTGCAAACACTTTCTCTGCAGAGTCCCAAAACAGGCGTTTTCAGCCCATTACAGGCATATGGAAGAAACAGCAGTAAGCACAGGGAAATATCTGCTTCTAAATCCAAAACGCAGCTATCTAACAGAACGGTTGTCAATGTGTGCACTCAACTTCCAGAGTTAAACCCGTGTGTGGATTCAGCAGTCTGCAAACACTTTCTCTGCAGAGTCCCAAAACAGGCGTTTTCAGCCCATTACCGGCATATGGAAGAAACAGCAGTAAGCACAGGGAAATATCTGCTTCTAAATCCAAAACGCAGCTATCTAACAGAACGGTTGTCAATGTGTGCACTCAACTTCCAGAGTTAAACCCGTGTGTGGATTCAGCAGTCTGCAAACACTTTCTCTGCAGAGTCCCAAAACAGGCGTTTTCAGCCCATTACCGGCATATGGAAGAAACAGCAGTAAGCACAGGGAAATATCTGCTTCTAAATCCAAAACGCAGCTATCTAACAGAACGGTTGTCAATGTGTGCACTCAACTTCCAGAGTTAAACCCGTGTGTGGATTCAGCAGTCTGCAAACACTTTCTCTGCAGAGTCCCAAATCAGGCATTTTCAGCCCATTACCGGCATATGGAAGAAACAGCAGTAAGCACAGGGAAATATCTGCTTCTAAATCCAAAACGCAGCTATCTAACAGAACGGTTGTCAATGTGTGCACTCAACTTCCAGAGTTAAACCCGTGTGTGGATTCAGCAGTCTGCAAACACTTTCTCTGCAGAGTCCCAAAACAGGCGTTTTCAGCCCATTACCGGCATATGGAAGAAACAGCAGTAAGCACAGGGAAATATCTGCTTCTAAATCCAAAACGCAGCTATCTAACAGAACGGTTGTCAATGTGTGCACTCAACTTCCAGAGTTAAACCCGTGTGTGGATTCAGCAGTCTGCAAACACTTTCTCTGCAGAGTCCCAAAACAGGCGTTTTCAGCCCATTACCGGCATATGGAAGAAACAGCAGTAAGCACAGGGAAATATCTGCTTCTAAATCCAAAACGCAGCTATCTAACAGAACGGTTGACAATGTGTGCACTCAACTTCCAGAGTTAAACCCGTGTGTGGATTCAGCAGTCTGCAAACACTTTCTCTGCAGAGTCCCAAAACAGGCGTTTTCAGCCCATTACCGGCATATGGAAGAAACAGCAGTAAGCACAGGGAAAT
Source organism: Aotus nancymaae (assembly GCF_030222135.1). NCBI lineage: Eukaryota > Metazoa > Chordata > Mammalia > Primates > Aotidae > Aotus > Aotus nancymaae. The sequence goes on from NW_026989040.1 coordinate 15,004, forward strand.
ATCTGCTTCTAAATCCAAAACGCAGCTATCTAACAGAACGGTTGTCAATGTGTGCACTCAACTTCCAGAGTTAAACCCGTGTGTGGATTCAGCAGTCTGCAAACACTTTCTCTGCAGAGTCCCAAAACAGGCGTTTTCAGCCCATTACCGGCATATGGAAGAAACAGCAGTAAGCACAGGGAAATATCTGCTTCTAAATCCAAAACGCAGCTATCTAACAGAACGGTTGTCAATGTGTGCACTCAACTTCCAGAGTTAAACCCGTGTGTGGATTCAGCAGTCTGCAAACACTTTCTCTGCAGAGTCCCAAAACAGGCGTTTTCAGCCCATTACCGGCATATGGAAGAAACAGCAGTAAGCACAGGGAAATATCTGCTTCTAAATCCAAAACGCAGCTATCTAACAGAACGGTTGTCAATGTGTGCACTCAACTTCCAGAGTTAAACCCGTGTGTGGATTCAGCAGTCTGCAAACACTTTCTCTGCAGAGTCCCAAAACAGGCGTTTTCAGCCCATTACCGGCATATGGAAGAAACAGCAGTAAGCACAGGGAAATATCTGCTTCTAAATCCAAAACGCAGCTATCTAACAGAACGGTTGTCAATGTGTGCACTCAACTTCCAGAGTTAAACCCGTGTGTGGATTCAGCAGTCTGCAAACACTTTCTCTGCAGAGTCCCAAAACAGGCGTTTTCAGCCCATTACCGGCATATGGAAGAAACAGCAGTAAGCACAGGGAAATATCTGCTTCTAAATCCAAAACGCAGCTATCTAACAGAACGGTTGTCAATGTGTGCACTCAACTTCCAGAGTTAAACCCGTGTGTGGATTCAGCAGTCTGCAAACACTTTCTCTGCAGAGTCCCAAAACAGGCGTTTTCAGCCCATTACCGGCATATGGAAGAAACAGCAGTAAGCACAGGGAAATATCTGCTTCTAAATCCAAAACGCAGCTATCTAACAGAACGGTTGTCAATGTGTGCACTCAACTTCCAGAGTTAAACCCGTGTGTGGATTCAGCAGTCTGCAAACATCTTCTCTGCAGAGTCCCAAAACAGGCGTTTTCAGCCCATTACCGGCATATGGAAGAAACAGCAGTAAGCACAGGGAAATATCTGCTTCTAAATCCAAAACGCAGCTATCTAACAGAACAGTTGTCAATGTATGCACTCAACTTCCAGAGTTAAACCCGTGTGTGGATTCAGCAGTCTGCAAACATCTTCTCTGCAGAGTCCCAAAACAGGCGTTTTCAGCCCATTACCGGCATATGGAAGAAACAGCAGTAAGCCCAGGGAAATATCTGCTTCTAAATCCAAAACGCAGCTATCTAACAGAACGGTTGTCAATGTGTGCACTCAACTTTCAGAGTTAAACCCGTGTGTGGATTCAGCAGTCTGCAAACACTTTCTCTGCAGAGTCCCAAAACAGGCGTTTTCAGCCCATTACCGGCATATGGAAGAAACAGCAGTAAGCAGAGGGAATTATCTGCTTCTAAATCCAAAACGCAGCTATCTAACAGAACGGTTGTCAATGTGTGCACTCAACTTCCAGAGTTAAACCCGTGTGTGGATTCAGCAGTCTGCAAACACTTTCTCTGCAGAGCCCCAAAACAGGCGTTTTCAGCCTATTACCGGCATATGGAAGAAACAGCAGTAAGCACAGGGAAATATCTGCTTCTAAATCCAAAACGCAGCTATCTAACAGAACGGTTGTCAATGTGTGCACTCAACTTCCAGAGTTAAACCCGTGTGTGGATTCAGCAGTCTGCAAACACTTTCTCTGCAGAGTCCCAAAACAGGCGTTTTCAGCCCATTACCGGCTTATGGAAGAAACAGCAGTAAGCACAGGGAAATATCTGCTTCTAAATCCAAAACGCAGCTATCTAACAGAACGGTTGTCAATGTGTGCACTCAACTTCCAGAGTTAAACCCGTGTGTGGATTCAGCAGTCTGCAAACACTTTCTCTGCAGAGTCCCAAATCAGGCATTTTCAGCCCATTACCGGCATATGGAAGAAACAGCAGTAAGCATAGGGAAATATCTGCTTCTAAATCCAAAACGCAGCTATCTAACAGAACGGTTGTCAATGTGTGCACTCAACTTCCAGAGTTAAACCAGTGTGTGGATTCAGCAGTCTGCAAACACTTTCTCTGCAGAGTCCCAAAACAGGCGTTTTCAGCCCATTACCGGCATATGGAAGAAACAGCAGTAAGCACAGGGAAATATCTGCTTCTAAATCCAAAACGCAGCTATCTAACAGAACGGTTGTCAATGTGTGCACTCAACTTCCAGAGTTAAACCCATGTGTGGATTCAGCAGTCCGCAAACACTTTCTCTGCAGAGTCCCAAAACAGGCGTTTTCAGCCCATTACCGGCATATGGAAGAAACAGCAGTAAGCCCAGGGAAATATCTGCTTCTAAATCCAAAACGCAGCTATCTAACAGAACGGTTGTCAATGTGTGCACTCAACTTCCAGAGTTAAACCCGTGTGTGGATTCAGCAGTCTGCAAACACTTTCTCTGCAGAGTCCCAAAACAGGCGTTTTCAGCCCATTACCGGCATATGGAAGAAACAGCAGTAAGCACAGGGAAATATCTGCTTCTAAATCCAAAACGCAGCTATCTAACAGAACGGTTGTCAATGTGTGCACTCAACTTCCAGAGTTAAACCCGTGTGTGGATTCAGCAGTCTGCAAACATCTTCTCTGCAGAGTCCCAAAACAGGCGTTTTCAGCCCATTACCGGCATATGGAAGAAACAGCAGTAAGCACAGGGAAATATCTGCTTCTAAATCCAAAACGCAGCTATCTAACAGAACAGTTGTCAATGTGTGCACTCAACTTCCAGAGTTAAACCCGTGTGTGGATTCAGCAGTCTGCAAACATCTTCTCTGCAGAGTCCCAAAACAGGCGTTTTCAGACCATTACCGGCATATGGAAGAAACAGCAGTAAGCCCAGGGAAATATCTGCTTCTAAATCCAAAACGCAGCTATCTAACAGAACGGTTGTCAATGTGTGCACTCAACTTCCAGAGCTAAACCCGTGTGTGGATTCAGCAGTCTGCAAACACTTTCTCTGCAGAGTCCCAAAACAGGCGTTTTCAGCCCATTACCGGCATATGGAAGAAACAGCAGTAAGCAGAGGGAATTATCTGCTTCTAAATCCAAAACGCAGCTATCTAACAGAACGGTTGTCAATGTGTGCACTCAACTTCCAGAGTTAAACCCGTGTGTGGATTCAGCAGTCTGCAAACACTTTCTCTGCAGAGCCCCAAAACAGGCGTTTTCAGCCTATTACCGGCATATGGAAGAAACAGCAGTAAGCACAGGGAAATATCTGCTTCTAAATCCAAAACGCAGCTATCTAACAGAACGGTTGTCAATGTGTGCACTCAACTTCCAGAGTTAAACCCGTGTGTGGATTCAGCAGTCTGCAAACACTTTCTCTGCAGAGTCCCAAAACAGGCGTTTTCAGCCCATTACCGGCATATGGAAGAAACAGCAGTAAGCACAGGGAAATATCTGCTTCTAAATCCAAAACGCAGCTATCTAACAGAACGGTTGTCAATGTGTGCACTCAACTTCCAGAGTTAAACCCGTGTGTGGATTCAGCAGTCTGCAAACACTTTCTCTGCAGAGTCCCAAATCAGGCATTTTCAGCCCATTACCGGCATATGGAAGAAACAGCAGTAAGCATAGGGAAATATCTGCTTCTAAATCCAAAACGCAGCTATCTAACAGAACGGTTGTCAATGTGTGCACTCAACTTCCAGAGTTAAACCCGTGTGTGGATTCAGCAGTCTGCAAACACTTTCTCTGCAGAGTCCCAAAACAGGCGTTTTCAGCCCATTACCGGCATATGGAAGAAACAGCAGTAAGCACAGGGAAATATCTGCTTCTAAATCCAAAACGCAGCTATCTAACAGAACGGTTGTCAATGTGTGCACTCAACTTCCAGAGTTAAACCCATGTGTGGATTCAGCAGTCCGCAAACACTTTCTCTGCAGAGTCCCAAAACAGGCGTTTTCAGCCCATTACCGGCATATGGAAGAAACAGCAGTAAGCCCAGGGAAATATCTGCTTCTAAATCCAAAACGCAGCTATCTAACAGAACGGTTGTCAATGTGTGCACTCAACTTCCAGAGTTAAACCCGTGTGTGGATTCAGCAGTCTGCAAACACTTTCTCTGCAGAGTCCCAAAACAGGCGTTTTCAGTCCATTACCGGCATATGGAAGAAACAGCAGTAAGCACACGGAAATATCTGCTTCTAAATCCAAAACGCAGCTATCTAACAGAACGGTTGTCAATGTGTGCACTCAACTTCCAGAGTTAAACCCGTGTGTGGATTCAGCAGTCTGCAAACACTTTCTCTGCAGAGTCCCAAAACAGGCGTTTTCAGCCCATTACCGGCATATGGAAGAAACAGCAGTAAGCCCAGGGAAATATCTGCTTCTAAATCCAAAACGCAGCTATCTAACAGAACGGTTGTCAATGTGTGCACTCAACTTCCAGAGTTAAACCCGTGTGTGGATTCAGCAGTCTGCAAACACTTTCTCTGCAGAGTCCCAAAACAGGCGTTTTCAGCCCATTACCGGCATATGGAAGAAACAGCAGTAAGCACAGGGAAATATCTGCTTCTAAATCCAAAACGCAGCTATCTAACAGAACGGTTGTCAATGTGTGCACTCAACTTCCAGAGTTAAACCCGTGTGTGGATTCAGCAGTCTGCAAACACTTTCTCTGCAGAGTCCCAAAACAGGCGTTTTCAGCCCATTACCGGCATATGGAAGAAACAGCAGTAAGCACAGGGAAATATATGCTTCTAAATCCAAAACGCAGCTATCTAACAGAACGGTTGTCAATGTGTGCACTCAACTTCCAGAGTTAAACCCGTGTGTGGATTCAGCAGTCTGCAAACACTTTCTCTGCAGAGTCCCAAAACAGGCGTTTTCAGCCCATTACCGGCATATGGAAGAAACAGCAGTAAGCACAGGGAAATATCTGCTTCTAAATCCAAAACGCAGCTATCTAACAGAACGGTTGTCAATGTGTGCACTCAACTTCCAGAGTTAAACCCGTGTGTGGATTCAGCAGTCTGCAAACACTTTCTCTGCAGAGTCCCAAAACAGGCGTTTTCAGCCCATTACCGGCATATGGAAGAAACAGCAGTAAGCACAGGGAAATATCTGCTTCTAAATCCAAAACGCATCTATCTAACAGAACGGTTGTCAATGTGTGCACTCAACTTCCAGAGTTAAACCCGTGTGTGGATTCAGCAGTCTGCAAACACTTTCTCTGCAGAGTCCCAAAACAGGCGTTTTCAGCCCATTACCGGCATATGGAAGAAACAGCAGTAAGCACAGGGAAATATCTGCTTCTAAATCCAAAACGCAGCTATCTAACAGAACGGTTGTCAATGTGTGCACTCAACTTCCAGAGTTAAACCCGTGTGTGGATTCAGCAGTCTGCAAACACTTTCTCTGCAGAGTCCCAAAACAGGCGTTTTCAGCCCATTACCGGCATATGGAAGAAACAGCAGTAAGCACAGGGAAATATCTGCTTCTAAATCCAAAACGCAGCTATCTAACAGAACGGTTGTCAATGTGTGCACTCAACTTCCAGAGTTAAACCCGTGTGTGGATTCAGCAGTCTGCAAACACTTTCTCTGCAGAGTCCCAAAACAGGCGTTTTCAGTCCATTACCGGCATATGGAAGAAACAGCAGTAAGCACAGGGAAATATCTGCTTCTAAATCCAAAACGCAGCAATCTAACAGAACGGTTGTCAATGTGTGCACTCAACTTCCAGAGTTAAACCCGTGTGTGGATTCAGCAGTCTGCAAACATCTTCTCTGCAGAGTCCCAAAACAGGCGTTTTCAGCCCATTACCGGCATATGGAAGAAACAGCAGTAAGCACAGGGAAATATCTGCTTCTAAATCCAAAACGCAGCTATCTAACAGAACAGTTGTCAATGTGTGCACTCAACTTCCAGAGTTAAACCTGTGTGTGCATTCAGAAGTCTGCAAACATCTTCTCTGCAGAGTCCCAAAACAGGCGTTTTCAGCCCATTACCGGCATATGGAAGAAACAGCAGTAAGCCCAGGGAAATATCTGCTTCTAAATCCAAAACGCAGCTATCTAACTGAACGGTTGTCAATGTGTGCACTCAACTTCCAGAGTTAAACCCGTGTGTGGATTCAGCAGTCTGCAAACACTTTCTCTGCAGAGTCCCAAAACAGGCGTTTTCAGCCCATTACCGGCATATGGAAGAAACAGCAGTAAGCCCAGGGAAATATCTGCTTCTAAATCCAAAACGCAGCTATCTAACAGAACGGTTTTCAATGTGTGCACTCAACTTCCAGAGTTAAACCCGTGTGTGGATTCAGCAGTCTGCAAACACTTTCTCCGCAGAGTCCCAAAACAGGCGTTTTCAGCCCATTACCGGCATATGGAAGAAACAGCAGTAAGCCCAGGGAAATATCTGCTTCTAAATCCAAAACGCAGCTATCTAACAGAACGGTTGTCAATGTGTGCACTCAACTTCCAGAGTTAAACCCGTGTGTGGATTCAGCAGTCTGCAAACACTTTCTCTGCAGAGTCCCAAAACAGGCGTTTTCAGTCCATTACCGGCATATGGAAGAAACAACAGTAAGCACAGGGAAATATCTGCTTCTAAATCCAAAACGCAGCTATCTAACAGAACGGTTGTCAATGTGTGCACTCAACTTCCAGAGTTAAACCCGTGTGTGGATGCAGCAGTCTGCAAACACTTTCTCTGCAGAGTCCCAAAACAGGCGTTTTCAGCCCATTACCGGCATATGGAAGAAACAGCAGTAAGCCCAGGGAAATATCTGCTTCTAAATCCAAAACGCAGCTATCTAACAGAACGGTTGTCAATGTGTGCACTCAACTTCCAGAGTTAAACCCGTGTGTGGATTCAGCAGTCTGCAAACACTTTCTCTGCAGAGTCCCAAAACAGGCGTTTTCAGCCCATTACCGGCATATGGAAGAAACAGCAGTAAGCCCAGGGAAATATATGCTTCTAAATCCAAAACGCAGCTATCTAACAGAACGGTTGTCAATGTGTGCACTCAACTTCCAGAGTTAAACCCGTGTGTGGATTCAGCAGTCTGCAAACACTTTCTCTGCAGAGTCCCAAAACAGGCGTTTTCAGCCCATTACCGGCATATGGAAGAAACAGCAGTAAGCACAGGGAAATATCTGCTTCTAAATCCAAAACGCAGGTATCTAACAGAACGGTTGTCAATGTGTGCACTCAACTTCCAGAGTTAAACCCGTGTGTGGATTCAGCAGTCTGTAAACATCTTCTCTGCAGAGTCCCAAAACAGGCGTTTTCAGCCCATTACCGGCATATGGAAGAAACAGCAGTAAGCACAGGGAAATATCTGCTTCTAAATCCAAAACGCAGCTATCTAACAGAACAGTTGTCAATGTGTGCACTCAACTTCCAGAGTTAAACCTGTGTGTGGATTCAGCAGTCTGCAAACATCTTCTCTGCAGAGTCCCAAAACAGGCGTTTTCAGCCCATTACCGGCATATGGAAGAAACAGCAGTAAGCCCAGGGAAATATCTGCTTCTAAATCCAAAACGCAGCTATCTAACTGAACGGTTGTCAATGTGTGCACTCAACTTCCAGAGTTAAACCCGTGTGTGGATTCAGCAGTCTGCAAACACTTTCTCTGCAGAGTCCCAAAACAGGCGTTTTCAGCCCATTACCGGCATATGGAAGAAACAGCAGTAAGCCCAGGGAAATATCTGCTTCTAAATCCAAAACGCAGCTATCTAACAGAACGGTTTTCAATGTGTGCACTCAACTTCCAGAGTTAAACCCGTGTGTGGATTCAGCAGTCTGCAAACACTTCCTCCGCAGAGTCCCAAAACAGGCGTTTTCAGCCCATTACCGGCATATGGAAGAAACAGCAGTAAGCCCAGGGAAATATCTGCTTCTAAATCCAAAACGCAGCTATCTAACAGAACGGTTGTCAATGTGTGCACTCAACTTCCAGAGTTAAACCCGTGTGTGGATTCAGCAGTCTGCAAACACTTTCTCTGCAGAGTCCCAAAACAGGCGTTTTCAGTCCATTACCGGCATATGGAAGAAACAGCAGTAAGCACAGGGAAATATCTGCTTCTAAATCCAAAACGCAGCTATCTAACAGAACGGTTGTCAATGTGTGCACTCAACTTCCAGAGTTAAACCCGTGTGTGGATTCAGCAGTCTGCAAACACTTTCTCTGCAGAGTCCCAAAACAGGCGTTTTCAGCCCATTACCGGCATATGGAAGAAACAGCAGTAAGCCCAGGGAAATATCTGCTTCTAAATCCAAAACGCAGCTATCTAACAGAACGGTTGTCAATGTGTGCACTCAACTTCCAGAGTTAAACCCATGTGTGGATTCAGCAGTCTGCAAACACTTTCTCTGCAGAGTCCCAAAACAGGCGTTTTCAGCCCATTACCGGCATATGGAAGAAACAGCAGTAAGCCCAGGGAAATATATGCTTCTAAATCCAAAACGCAGCTATCTAACAGAACGGTTGTCAATGTGTGCACTCAACTTCCAGAGTTAAACCCGTGTGGGGATTCAGCAGTCTGCAAACATCTTCTCTGCAGAGTCCCAAAACAGGCGTTTTCAGCCCATTACCGGCATATGGAAGAAACAGCAGTAAGCCCAGGGAAATATCTGCTTCTAAATCCAAAACGCAGCTATCTAACAGAACGGTTGTCAATGTGTGCACTCAACTTCCAGAGTTAAACCTGTGTGTGGATTCAGCAGTCTGCAAACACTTTCTCTGCAGAGTCCCAAAACAGGCGTTTTCAGCCCATTACCGGCATATGGAAGAAACAGCAGTAAGCACAGGGAAATATCTGCTTCTAAATCCAAAACGCAGCTATCTAACAGAACGGTTGTCAATGTGTGCACTCAACTTCCAGAGTTAAACCCGTGTGTGGATTCAGCAGTCTGCAAACACTTTCTCTGCAGAGTCCCAAAACAGGCGTTTTCAGCCCATTACCGGCATATGGAAGAAACAGCAGTAAGCCCAGGGAAATATCTGCTTCTAAATCCAAAACGCAGCTATCTAACAGAACGGTTGTCAATGTGTGCACTCAACTTCCAGAGTTAAACCCGTGTGTGGATTCAGCAGTCTGCAAACACTTTCTCTGCAGAGTCCCAGAACAGGCGTTTTCAGCCCATTACCGGCATATGGAAGAAACAGCAGTAAGCACAGGGAAATATCTGCTTCTAAATCCAAAACGCAGCTATCTAACAGAACGGTTGTCAATGTGTGCACTCAACTTCCAGAGTTAAACCCGTGTGTGGATTCAGCAGTCTGCAAACACTTTCTCTGCAGAGTCCCAAAACAGGCGTTTTCAGTCCATTACCGGCATATGGAAGAAACAGCAGTAAGCACAGGGAAATATCTGCTTCTAAATCCAAAATGCAGCTATCTAACAGAACGGTTGTCAATGTGTGCACTCAACTTCCAGAGTTAAACCCGCGTGTGGATTCAGCAGTCTGCAAACACTTTCTCTGCAGAGCCCCAAAACAGGCGTTTTCAGCCCATTACCGGCATATGGAAGAAACAGCAGTAAGCACAGGGAAATATCTGCTTCTAAATCCAAAACGCAGCTATCTAACAGAACGGTTGTCAATGTGTGCACTCAACTTCCAGAGTTAAACCCGTGTGTGGATTCAGCAGTCTGCAAACACTTTCTCTGCAGAGTCCCAAAACAGGCGTTTTCAGCACATTACCGGCATATGGAAGAAACAGCAGTAAGCACAGGGAAATATCTGCTTCTAAATCCAAAACGCAGCTATCTAACAGAACGGTTGTCAATGTGTGCACTCAACTTCCAGAGTTAAACCCGTGTGTGGATTCAGCAGTCTGCAAACACTTTCTCTGCAGAGTCCCAAAACAGGCGTTTTCAGCCCATTACCGGCATATGGAAGAAACAGCAGTAAGCACAGGGAAATATCTGCTTCTAAATCCAAAACGCAGCTATCTAACAGAACGGTTGTCAATGTGTGCACTCAACTTCCAGAGTTAAACCTGTGTGTGGATTCAGCAGTCTGCAAACACTTTCTCTGCAGAGTCCCAAAACAGGCGTTTTCAGCCCATTACCGGCATATGGAAGAAACAGCAGTAAGCACAGGGAAATATCTGCTTCTAAATCCAAAACGCAGCTATCTAACAGAACGGTTGTCAATGTGTGCACTCAACTTCCAGAGTTAAACCCGTGTGTGGATTCAGCAGTCTGCAGAGACTTTCTCTGCAGAGTCCCAAAACAGGCGTTTTCAGCCCATTACCGGCATATGGAAGAAACAGCAGTAAGCACAGGGAAATATCTGCTTCTAAATCCAAAACGCAGCTATCTAACAGAACGGTTGTCAATGTGTGCACTCAACTTCCAGAGTTAAACCCGTGTGTGGATTCAGCAGTCTGCAGAGACTTTCTCTGCAGAGTCCCAAAACAGGCGTTTTCAGCCCATTACCGGCATATGGAAGAAACAGCAGTAAGCACAGGGAAATATCTGCTTCTAAATCCAAAACGCAGCTATCTAACAGAACGGTTGTCAATGTGTGCACTCAACTTCCAGAGTTAAACCCGTGTGTGGATTCAGCAGTCTGCAAACACTTTCTCTGCAGAGTCCCAAAACAGGCGTTTTCAGCCCATTACCGGCTTATGGAAGAAACAGCAGTAAGCACAGGGAAATATCTGCTTGTAAATCCAAAACGCAGCTATCTAACAGAACGGTTGTCAATGTGTGCACTCAACTTCCAGAGTTAAACCCGTGTGTGGATTCAGCAGTCTGCAAACACTTTCTCTGCAGAGTCCCAAATCAGGCATTTTCAGCCCATTACCGGCATATGGAAGAAACAGCAGTAAGCATAGGGAAATATCTGCTTCTAAATCCAAAACGCAGCTATCTAACAGAACGGTTGTCAATGTGTGCACTCAACTTCCAGAGTTAAACCCGTGTGTGGATTCAGCAGTCTGCAAACACTTTCTCTGCAGAGTCCCAAAACAGGCGTTTTCAGCCCATTACCGGCATATGGAAGAAACAGCAGTAAGCACAGGGAAATATCTGCTTCTAAATCCAAAACGCAGCTATCTAACAGAACGGTTGTCAATGTGTGCACTCAACTTCCAGAGTTAAACCCATGTGTGGATTCAGCAGTCCGCAAACACTTTCTCTGCAGAGTCCCAAAACAGGCGTTTTCAGCCCATTACCGGCATATGGAAGAAACAGCAGTAAGCCCAGGGAAATATCTGCTTCTAAATCCAAAACGCAGCTATCTAACAGAACGGTTGTCAATGTGTGCACTCAACTTCCAGAGTTAAACCCGTGTGTGGATTCAGCAGTCTGCAAACACTTTCTCTGCAGAGTCCCAAAACAGGCGTTTTCAGCCCATTACCGGCATATGGAAGAAACAGCAGTAAGCACAGGGAAATATCTGCTTCTAAATCCAAAACGCAGCTATCTAACAGAAGGGTTGTCAATGTGTGCACTCAACTTCCAGAGTTAAACCCGTGTGTGGATTCAGCAGTCTGCAAACATCTTCTCTGCAGAGTCCCAAAACAGGCGTTTTCAGCCCATTACCGGCATATGGAAGAAACAGCAGTAAGCACAGGGAAATATCTGCTTCTAAATCCAAAACGCAGCTATCTAACAGAACAGTTGTCAATGTGTGCACTCAACTTCCAGAGTTAAACCCGTGTGTGGATTCAGCAGTCTGCAAACATCTTCTCTGCAGAGTCCCAAAACAGGCGTTTTCAGACCATTACCGGCATATGGAAGAAACAGCAGTAAGCCCAGGGAAATATCTGCTTCTAAATCCAAAACGCAGCTATCTAACAGAACGGTTGTCAATGTGTGCACTCAACTTCCAGAGTTAAACCCGTGTGTGGATTCAGCAGTCTGCAAACACTTTCTCTGCAGAGTCCCAAAACAGGCGTTTTCAGCCCATTACCGGCATATGGAAGAAACAGCAGTAAGCACAGGGAAATATATGCTTCTAAATCCAAAACGCAGCTATCTAACAGAACGGTTGTCAATGTGTGCACTCAACTTCCAGAGTTAAACCCGTGTGTGGATTCAGCAGTCTGCAAACACTTTCTCTGCAGAGTCCCAAAACAGGCGTTTTCAGCCCATTACCGGCATATGGAAGAAACAGCAGTAAGCACAGGGAAATATCTGCTTCTAAATCCAAAACGCAGCTATCTAACAGAACGGTTGTCAATGTGTGCACTCAACTTCCAGAGTTAAACCCGTGTGTGGATTCAGCAGTCTGCAAACACTTTCTCTGCAGAGTCCCAAAACAGGCGTTTTCAGCCCATTACCGGCATATGGAAGAAACAGCAGTAAGCACAGGGAAATATCTGCTTCTAAATCCAAAACGCAGCTATCTAACAGAACGGTTGTCAATGTGTGCACTCAACTTCCAGAGTTAAACCCGTGTGTGGATTCAGCAGTCTGCAAACACTTTCTCTGCAGAGTCCCAAAACAGGCGTTTTCAGCCCATTACCGGCATATGGAAGAAACAGCAGTAAGCCCAGGGAAATATCTGCTTCTAAATCCAAAACGCAGCTATCTAACAGAACGGTTGTCAATGTGTGCACTCAACTTCCAGAGTTAAACCCGTGTGTGGATTCAGCAGTCTGCAAACACTTTCTCTGCAGAGTCCCAAAACAGGCGTTTTCAGCCCATTACCGGCATATGGAAGAAACAGCAGTAAGCACAGGGAAATATCTGCTTCTAAATCCAAAACGCAGCTATCTAACAGAACGGTTGTCAATGTGTGCACTCAACTTCCAGAGTTAAACCCGTGTGTGGATTCAGCAGTCTGCAAACCCTTTCTCTGTAGAGTCCCAAAACAGGCGTTTTCAGCCCATTACCGGCATATGGAAGAAACAGCAGTAAGCACAGGGAAATATCTGCTTCTAAATCCAAAACGCAGGTATCTAACAGAACGGTTGTCAATGTGTGCACTCAACTTCCAGAGTTAAACCCGTGTGTGGATTCAGCAGTCTGCAAACATCTTCTCTGCAGAGTCCCAAAACAGGCGTTTTCAGCCCATTACCGGCATATGGAAGAAACAGCAGTAAGCACAGGGAAATATCTGCTTCTAAATCCAAAACGCAGCTATCTAACAGAACAGTTGTCAATGTGTGCACTCAACTTCCAGAGTTAAACCTGTGTGTGGATTCAGCAGTCTGCAAACATCTTCTCTGCAGAGTCCCAAAACAGGCGTTTTCAGCCCATTACCGGCATATGGAAGAAACAGCAGTAAGCCCAGGGAAATATCTGCTTCTAAATCCAAAACGCAGCTATCTAACTGAACGGTTGTCAATGTGTGCACTCAACTTCCAGAGTTAAACCCGTGTGTGGATTCAGCAGTCTGCAAACACTTTCTCTGCAGAGTCCCAAAACAGGCGTTTTCAGCCCATTACCGGCATATGGAAGAAACAGCAGTAAGCCCAGGGAAATATCTGCTTCTAAATCCAAAACGCAGCTATCTAACAGAACGGTTTTCAATGTGTGCACTCAACTTCCAGAGTTAAACCCGTGTGTGGATTCAGCAGTCTGCAAACACTTTCTCCGCAGAGTCCCAAAACAGGCTTTTTCAGCCCATTACCGGCATATGGAAGAAACAGCAGTAAGCCCAGGGAAATATCTGCTTCTAAATCCAAAACGCAGCTATCTAACAGAACGGTTGTCAATGTGTGCACTCAACTTCCAGAGTTAAACCCGTGTGTGGATTCAGCAGTCTGCAAACACTTTCTCTGCAGAGTCCCAAAACAGGCGTTTTCAGTCCATTACCGGCATATGGAAGAAACAGCAGTAAGCACAGGGAAATATCTGCTTCTAAATCCAAAACGCAGCTATCTAACAGAACGGTTGTCAATGTGTGCACTCAACTTCCAGAGTTAAACCCGTGTGTGGATTCAGCAGTCTGCAAACACTTTCTCTGCAGAGTCCCAAAACAGGCGTTTTCAGCCCATTACCGGCATATGGAAGAAACAGCAGTAAGCCCAGGGAAATATCTGCTTCTAAATCCAAAACGCAGCTATCTAACAGAACGGTTGTCAATGTGTGCACTCAACTTCCAGAGGTAAACCCATGTGTGGATTCAGCAGTCTGCAAACACTTTCTCTGCAGAGTCCCAAAACAGGCGTTTTCAGCCCATTACCGGCATATGGAAGAAACAGCAGTAAGCCCAGGGAAATATATGCTTCTAAATCCAAAACGCAGCTATCTAACAGAACGGTTGTCAATGTGTGCACTCAACTTCCAGAGTTAAACCCGTGTGGGGATTCAGCAGTCTGCAAACATCTTCTCTGCAGAGTCCCAAAACAGGCGTTTTCAGCCCATTACCGGCATATGGAAGAAACAGCAGTAAGCCCAGGGAAATATCTGCTTCTAAATCCAAAACGCAGCTATCTAACAGAACGGTTGTCAATGTGTGCACTCAACTTCCAGAGTTAAACCTGTGTGTGGATTCAGCAGTCTGCAAACACTTTCTCTGCAGAGTCCCAAAACAGGCGTTTTCAGCCCATTACCGGCATATGGAAGAAACAGCAGTAAGCACAGGGAAATATCTGCTTCTAAATCCAAAACGCAGCTATCTAACAGAACGGTTGTCAATGTGTGCACTCAACTTCCAGAGTTAAACCCGTGTGTGGATTCAGCAGTCTGCAAACACTTTCTCTGCAGAGTCCCAAAACAGGCGTTTTCAGCCCATTACCGGCATATGGAAGAAACAGCAGTAAGCCCAGGGAAATATCTGCTTCTAAATCCAAAACGCAGCTATCTAACAGAACGGTTGTCAATGTGTGCACTCAACTTCCAGAGTTAAACCCGTGTGTGGATTCAGCAGTCTGCAAACACTTTCTCTGCAGAGTCCCAGAACAGGCGTTTTCAGCCCATTACCGGCATATGGAAGAAACAGCAGTAAGCACAGGGAAATATCTGCTTCTAAATCCAAAACGCAGCTATCTAACAGAACGGTTGTCAATGTGTGCACTCAACTTCCAGAGTTAAACCCGTGTGTGGATTCAGCAGTCTGCAAACACTTTCTCTGCAGAGTCCCAAAACAGGCGTTTTCAGTCCATTACCGGCATATGGAAGAAACAGCAGTAAGCACAGGGAAATATCTGCTTCTAAATCCAAAATGCAGCTATCTAACAGAACGGTTGTCAATGTGTGCACTCAACTTCCAGAGTTAAACCCGCGTGTGGATTCAGCAGTCTGCAAACACTTTCTCTGCAGAGCCCCAAAACAGGCGTTTTCAGCCCATTACCGGCATATGGAAGAAACAGCAGTAAGCACAGGGAAATATCTGCTTCTAAATCCAAAACGCAGCTATCTAACAGAACGGTTGTCAATGTGTGCACTCAACTTCCAGAGTTAAACCCGTGTGTGGATTCAGCAGTCTGCAAACACTTTCTCTGCAGAGTCCCAAAACAGGCGTTTTCAGCACATTACCGGCATATGGAAGAAACAGCAGTAAGCACAGGGAAATATCTGCTTCTAAATCCAAAACGCAGCTATCTAACAGAACGGTTGTCAATGTGTGCACTCAACTTCCAGAGTTAAACCCGTGTGTGGATTCAGCAGTCTGCAAACACTTTCTCTGCAGAGTCCCAAAACAGGCGTTTTCAGCCCATTACCGGCATATGGAAGAAACAGCAGTAAGCACAGGGAAATATCTGCTTCTAAATCCAAAACGCAGCTATCTAACAGAACGGTTGTCAATGTGTGCACTCAACTTCCAGAGTTAAACCCGTGTGTGGATTCAGCAGTCTGCAAACACTTTCTCTGCAGAGTCCCAAAACAGGCGTTTTCAGCCCATTACCGGCATATGGAAGAAACAGCAGTAAGCACAGGGAAATATCTGCTTCTAAATCCAAAACGCAGGTATCTAACAGAACGGTTGTCAATGTGTGCACTCAACTTCCAGAGTTAAACCCGTGTGTGGATTCAGCAGTCTGCAAACATCTTCTCTGCAGAGTCCCAAAACAGGCGTTTTCAGCCCATTACCGGCATATGGAAGAAACAGCAGTAAGCACAGGGAAATATCTGCTTCTAAATCCAAAACGCAGCTATCTAACAGAACAGTTGTCAATGTGTGCACTCAACTTCCAGAGTTAAACCTGTGTGTGGATTCAGCAGTCTGCAAACATCTTCTCTGCAGAGTCCCAAAACAGGCGTTTTCAGCCCATTACCGGCATATGGAAGAAACAGCAGTAAGCCCAGGGAAATATCTGCTTCTAAATCCAAAACGCAGCTATCTAACTGAACGGTTGTCAATGTGTGCACTCAACTTCCAGAGTTAAACCCGTGTGTGGATTCAGCAGTCTGCAAACACTTTCTCTGCAGAGTCCCAAAACAGGCGTTTTCAGCCCATTACCGGCATATGGAAGAAACAGCAGTAAGCCCAGGGAAATATCTGCTTCTAAATCCAAAACGCAGCTATCTAACAGAACGGTTTTCAATGTGTGCACTCAACTTCCAGAGTTAAACCCGTGTGTGGATTCAGCAGTCTGCAAACACTTTCTCCGCAGAGTCCCAAAACAGGCGTTTTCAGCCCATTACCGGCATATGGAAGAAACAGCAGTAAGCCCAGGGAAATATCTGCTTCTAAATCCAAAACGCAGCTATCTAACAGAACGGTTGTCAATGTGTGCACTCAACTTCCAGAGTTAAACCCGTGTGTGGATTCAGCAGTCTGCAAACACTTTCTCTGCAGAGTCCCAAAACAGGCGTTTTCAGTCCATTACCGGCATATGGAAGAAACAGCAGTAAGCACAGGGAAATATCTGCTTCTAAATCCAAAACGCAGCTATCTAACAGAACGGTTGTCAATGTGTGCACTCAACTTCCAGAGTTAAACCCGTGTGTGGATTCAGCAGTCTGCAAACACTTTCTCTGCAGAGTCCCAAAACAGGCGTTTTCAGCCCATTACCGGCATATGGAAGAAACAGCAGTAAGCCCAGGGAAATATCTGCTTCTAAATCCAAAACGCAGCTATCTAACAGAACGGTTGTCAATGTGTGCACTCAACTTCCAGAGTTAAACCCATGTGTGGATTCAGCAGTCTGCAAACACTTTCTCTGCAGAGTCCCAAAACAGGCGTTTTCAGCCCATTACCGGCATATGGAAGAAACAGCAGTAAGCCCAGGGAAATATATGCTTCTAAATCCAAAACGCAGCTATCTAACAGAACGGTTGTCAATGTGTGCACTCAACTTCCAGAGTTAAACCCGTGTGGGGATTCAGCAGTCTGCAAACATCTTCTCTGCAGAGTCCCAAAACAGGCGTTTTCAGCCCATTACCGGCATATGGAAGAAACAGCAGTAAGCCCAGGGAAATATCTGCTTCTAAATCCAAAACGCAGCTATCTAACAGAACGGTTGTCAATGTGTGCACTCAACTTCCAGAGTTAAACCTGTGTGTGGATTCAGCAGTCTGCAAACACTTTCTCTGCAGAGTCCCAAAACAGGCGTTTTCAGCCCATTACCGGCATATGGAAGAAACAGCAGTAAGCACAGGGAAATATCTGCTTCTAAATCCAAAACGCAGCTATCTAACAGAACGGTTGTCAATGTGTGCACTCAACTTCCAGAGTTAAACCCGTGTGTGGATTCAGCAGTCTGCAAACACTTTCTCTGCAGAGTCCCAAAACAGGCGTTTTCAGCCCATTACCGGCATATGGAAGAAACAGCAGTAAGCCCAGGGAAATATCTGCTTCTAAATCCAAAACGCAGCTATCTAACAGAACGGTTGTCAATGTGTGCACTCAACTTCCAGAGTTAAACCCGTGTGTGGATTCAGCAGTCTGCAAACACTTTCTCTGCAGAGTCCCAGAACAGGCGTTTTCAGCCCATTACCGGCATATGGAAGAAACAGCAGTAAGCACAGGGAAATATCTGCTTCTAAATCCAAAACGCAGCTATCTAACAGAACGGTTGTCAATGTGTGCACTCAACTTCCAGAGTTAAACCCGTGTGTGGATTCAGCAGTCTGCAAACACTTTCTCTGCAGAGTCCCAAAACAGGCGTTTTCAGTCCATTACCGGCATATGGAAGAAACAGCAGTAAGCACAGGGAAATATCTGCTTCTAAATCCAAAATGCAGCTATCTAACAGAACGGTTGTCAATGTGTGCACTCAACTTCCAGAGTTAAACCCGCGTGTGGATTCAGCAGTCTGCAAACACTTTCTCTGCAGAGCCCCAAAACAGGCGTTTTCAGCCCATTACCGGCATATGGAAGAAACAGCAGTAAGCACAGGGAAATATCTGCTTCTAAATCCAAAACGCAGCTATCTAACAGAACGGTTGTCAATGTGTGCACTCAACTTCCAGAGTTAAACCCGTGTGTGGATTCAGCAGTCTGCAAACACTTTCTCTGCAGAGTCCCAAAACAGGCGTTTTCAGCACATTACCGGCATATGGAAGAAACAGCAGTAAGCACAGGGAAATATCTGCTTCTAAATCCAAAACGCAGCTATCTAACAGAACGGTTGTCAATGTGTGCACTCAACTTCCAGAGTTAAACCCGTGTGTGGATTCAGCAGTCTGCAAACACTTTCTCTGCAGAGTCCCAAAACAGGCGTTTTCAGCCCATTACCGGCATATGGAAGAAACAGCAGTAAGCACAGGGAAATATCTGCTTCTAAATCCAAAACGCAGCTATCTAACAGAACGGTTGTCAATGTGTGCACTCAACTTCCAGAGTTAAACCCGTGTGTGTATTCAGCAGTCTGCAGAGACTTTCTCTGCAGAGTCCCAAAACAGGCGTTTTCAGCCCATTACCGGCATATGGAAGAAACAGCAGTAAGCACAGGGAAATATCTGCTTCTAAATCCAAAACGCAGCTATCTAACAGAACGGTTGTCAATGTGTGCACTCAACTTCCAGAGTTAAACCCGTGTGTGGATTCAGCAGTCTGCAGAGACTTTCTCTGCAGAGTCCCAAAACAGGCGTTTTCAGCCCATTACCGGCATATGGAAGAAACAGCAGTAAGCACAGGGAAATATCTGCTTCTAAATCCAAAACGCAGCTATCTAACAGAACGGTTGTCAATGTGTGCACTCAACTTCCAGAGTTAAACCCGTGTGTGGATTCAGCAGTCTGCAAACACTTTCTCTGCAGAGTCCCAAAACAGGCGTTTTCAGCCCATTACCGGCTTATGGAAGAAACAGCAGTAAGCACAGGGAAATATCTGCTTGTAAATCCAAAACGCAGCTATCTAACAGAACGGTTGTCAATGTGTGCACTCAACTTCCAGAGTTAAACCCGTGTGTGGATTCAGCAGTCTGCAAACACTTTCTCTGCAGAGTCCCAAATCAGGCATTTTCAGCCCATTACCGGCATATGGAAGAAACAGCAGTAAGCATAGGGAAATATCTGCTTCTAAATCCAAAACGCAGCTATCTAACAGAACGGTTGTCAATGTGTGCACTCAACTTCCAGAGTTAAACCCGTGTGTGGATTCAGCAGTCTGCAAACACTTTCTCTGCAGAGTCCCAAAACAGGCGTTTTCAGCCCATTACCGGCATAGGGAAGAAACAGCAGTAAGCACAGGGAAATATCTGCTTCTAAATCCAAAACGCAGCTATCTAACAGAACGGTTGTCAATGTGTGCACTCAACTTCCAGAGTTAAACCCATGTGTGGATTCAGCAGTCCGCAAACACTTTCTCTGCAGAGTCCCAAAACAGGCGTTTTCAGCCCATTACCGGCATATGGAAGAAACAGCAGTAAGCCCAGGGAAATATCTGCTTCTAAATCCAAAACGCAGCTATCTAACAGAACGGTTGTCAATGTGTGCACTCAACTTCCAGAGTTAAACCCGTGTGTGGATTCAGCAGTCTGCAAACACTTTCTCTGCAGAGTCCCAAAACAGGCGTTTTCAGCCCATTACCGGCATATGGAAGAAACAGCAGTAAGCACAGGGAAATATCTGCTTCTAAATCCAAAACGCAGCTATCTAACAGAACGGTTGTCAATGTGTGCACTCAACTTCCAGAGTTAAACCCGTGTGTGGATTCAGCAGTCTGCAAACATCTTCTCTGCAGAGTCCCAAAACAGGCGTTTTCAGCCCATTACCGGCATATGGAAGAAACAGCAGTAAGCACAGGGAAATATCTGCTTCTAAATCCAAAACGCAGCTATCTAACAGAACAGTTGTCAATGTGTGCACTCAACTTCCAGAGTTAAACCCGTGTGTGGATTCAGCAGTCTGCAAACATCTTCTCTGCAGAGTCCCAAAACAGGCGTTTTCAGACCATTACCGGCATATGGAAGAAACAGCAGTAAGCCCAGGGAAATATCTGCTTCTAAATCCAAAACGCAGCTATCTAACAGAACGGTTGTCAATGTGTGCACTCAACTTCCAGAGCTAAACCCGTGTGTGGATTCAGCAGTCTGCAAACACTTTCTCTGCAGAGTCCCAAAACAGGCGTTTTCAGCCCATTACCGGCATATGGAAGAAACAGCAGTAAGCAGAGGGAATTATCTGCTTCTAAATCCAAAACGCAGCTATCTAACAGAACGGTTGTCAATGTGTGCACTCAACTTCCAGAGTTAAACCCGTGTGTGGATTCAGCAGTCTGCAAACACTTTCTCTGCAGAGCCCCAAAACAGGCGTTTTCATCCTATTACCGGCATATGGAAGAAACAGCAGTAAGCACAGGGAAATATCTGCTTCTAAATCCAAAACGCAGCTATCTAACAGAACGGTTGTCAATGTGTGCACTCAACTTCCAGAGTTAAACCCGTGTGTGGATTCAGCAGTCTGCAAACACTTTCTCTGCAGAGTCCCAAAACAGGCGTTTTCAGCCCATTACCGGCATATGGAAGAAACAGCAGTAAGCACAGGGAAATATCTGCTTCTAAATCCAAAACGCAGCTATCTAACAGAACGGTTGTCAATGTGTGCACTCAACTTCCAGAGTTAAACCCGTGTGTGGATTCAGCAGTCTGCAAACACTTTCTCTGCAGAGTCCCAAATCAGGCATTTTCAGCCCATTACCGGCATATGGAAGAAACAGCAGTAAGCATAGGGAAATATCTGCTTCTAAATCCAAAACGCAGCTATCTAACAGAACGGTTGTCAATGTGTGCACTCAACTTCCAGAGTTAAACCCGTGTGTGGATTCAGCAGTCTGCAAACACTTTCTCTGCAGAGTCCCAAAACAGGCGTTTTCAGCCCATTACCGGCATATGGAAGAAACAGCAGTAAGCACAGGGAAATATCTGCTTCTAAATCCAAAACGCAGCTATCTAACAGAACGGTTGTTAATGTGTGCACTCAACTTCCAGAGTTAAACCCATGTGTGGATTCAGCAGTCCGCAAACACTTTCTCTGCAGAGTCCCAAAACAGGCGTTTTCAGCCCATTACCGGCATATGGAAGAAACAGCAGTAAGGCCAGGGAAATATCTGCTTCTAAATCCAAAACGCAGCTATCTAACAGAACGGTTGTCAATGTGTGCACTCAACTTCCAGAGTTAAACCCGTGTGTGGATTCAGCAGTCTGCAAACACTTTCTCTGCAGAGTCCCAAAACAGGCGTTTTCAGTCCATTACCGGCATATGGAAGAAACAGCAGTAAGCACACGGAAATATCTGCTTCTAAATCCAAAACGCAGCTATCTAACAGAACGGTTGTCAATGTGTGCACTCAACTTCCAGAGTTAAACCCGTGTGTGGATTCAGCAGTCTGCAAACACTTTCTCTGCAGAGTCCCAAAACAGGCGTTTTCAGCCCATTACCGGCATATGGAAGAAACAGCAGTAAGCCCAGGGAAATATCTGCTTCTAAATCCAAAACGCAGCTATCTAACAGAACGGTTGTCAATGTGTGCACTCAACTTCCAGAGTTAAACCCGTGTGTGGATTCAGCAGTCTGCAAACACTTTCTCTGCAGAGTCCCAAAACAGGCGTTTTCAGCCCATTACCGGCATATGGAAGAAACAGCAGTAAGCCCAGGGAAATAACTGCTCCAAATCCAAAACGCAGCTATCTAACAGAACGGTTGTCAATGTGTGCACTCAACTTCCAGAGTTAAACCCGTGTGTGGATTCAGCAGTCTGCAAACACTTTCTCTGCAGAGTCCCAAAACAGGCGTTTTCAGCCCATTACCGGCATATGGAAGAAACAGCAGTAAGCACAGGGAAATATATGCTTCTAAATCCAAAACGCAGCTATCTAACAGAACGGTTGTCAATGTGTGCACTCAACTTCCAGAGTTAAACCCGTGTGTGGATTCAGCAGTCTGCAAACACTTTCTCTGCAGAGTCCCAAAACAGGCGTTTTCAGCCCATTACCGGCATATGGAAGAAACAGCAGTAAGCACAGGGAAATATCTGCTTCTAAATCCAAAACGCAGCTATCTAACAGAACGGTTGTCAATGTGTGCACTCAACTTCCAGAGTTAAACCCGTGTGTGGATTCAGCAGTCTGCAAACACTTTCTCTGCAGAGTCCCAAAACAGGCGTTTTCAGCCCATTACCGGCATATGGAAGAAACAGCAGTAAGCCCAGGGAAATATCTGCTTCTAAATCCAAAACGCAGCTATCTAACAGAACGGTTGTCAATGTGTGCACTCAACTTCCAGAGTTAAACCCGTGTGTGGATTCAGCAGTCTGCAAACACTTTCTCTGCAGAGTCCCAAAACAGGCGTTTTCAGCCCATTACCGGCATATGGAAGAAACAGCAGTAAGCACAGGGAAATATCTGCTTCTAAATCCAAAACGCAGCTATCTAACAGAACGGTTGTCAATGTGTGCACTCAACTTCCAGAGTTAAACCCGTGTGTGGATTCAGCAGTCTGCAAACACTTTCTCTGCAGAGTCCCAAAACAGGCGTTTTCAGCCCATTACCGGCATATGGAAGAAACAGCAGTAAGCACAGGGAAATATCTGCTTCTAAATCCAAAACGCAGCTATCTAACAGAACGGTTGTCAATGTGTGCACTCAACTTCCAGAGTTAAACCCGTGTGTGGATTCAGCAGTCTGCAAACCCTTTCTCTGTAGAGTCCCAAAACAGGCGTTTTCAGCCCATTACCGGCATATGGAAGAAACAGCAGTAAGCACAGGGAAATATCTGCTTCTAAATCCAAAACGCAGGTATCTAACAGAACGGTTGTCAATGTGTGCACTCAACTTCCAGAGTTAAACCCGTGTGTGGATTCAGCAGTCTGCAAACATCTTCTCTGCAGAGTCCCAAAACAGGCGTTTTCAGCCCATTACCGGCATATGGAAGAAACAGCAGTAAGCACAGGGAAATATCTGCTTCTAAATCCAAAACGCAGCTATCTAACAGAACAGTTGTCAATGTGTGCACTCAACTTCCAGAGTTAAACCTGTGTGTGGATTCAGCAGTCTGCAAACATCTTCTCTGCAGAGTCCCAAAACAGGCGTTTTCAGCCCATTACCGGCATATGGAAGAAACAGCAGTAAGCCCAGGGAAATATCTGCTTCTAAATCCAAAACGCAGCTATCTAACTGAACGGTTGTCAATGTGTGCACTCAACTTCCAGAGTTAAACCCGTGTGTGGATTCAGCAGTCTGCAAACACTTTCTCTGCAGAGTCCCAAAACAGGCGTTTTCAGCCCATTACCGGCATATGGAAGAAACAGCAGTAAGCCCAGGGAAATATCTGCTTCTAAATCCAAAACGCAGCTATCTAACAGAACGGTTTTCAATGTGTGCACTCAACTTCCAGAGTTAAACCCGTGTGTGGATTCAGCAGTCTGCAAACACTTTCTCCGCAGAGTCCCAAAACAGGCGTTTTCAGCCCATTACCGGCATATGGAAGAAACAGCAGTAAGCACAGGGAAATATCTGCTTCTAAATCCAAAACGCAGCTATCTAACAGAACGGTTGTCAATGTGTGCACTCAACTTCCAGAGTTAAACCCGTGTGTGGATTCAGCAGTCTGCAAACACTTTCTCTGCAGAGTCCCAAAACAGGCGTTTTCAGTCCATTACCGGCATATGGAAGAAACAGCAGTAAGCACAGGGAAATATCTGCTTCTAAATCCAAAACGCAGCTATCTAACAGAACGGTTGTCAATGTGTGCACTCAACTTCCAGAGTTAAACCCGTGTGTGGATTCAGCAGTCTGCAAACACTTTCTCTGCAGAGTCCCAAAACAGGCGTTTTCAGCCAATTACCGGCATATGGAAGAAACAGCAGTAAGCCCAGGGAAATATCTGCTTCTAAATCCAAAACGCAGCTATCTAACAGAACGGTTGTCAATGTGTGCACTCAACTTCCAGAGTTAAACCCATGTGTGGATTCAGCAGTCTGCAAACACTTTCTCTGCAGAGTCCCAAAACAGGCGTTTTCAGCCCATTACCGGCATATGGAAGAAACAGCAGTAAGCCCAGGGAAATATATGCTTCTAAATCCAAAACGCAGCTATCTAACAGAATGGTTGTCAATGTGTGCACTCAACTTCCAGAGTTAAACCCGTGTGGGGATTCAGCAGTCTGCAAACATCTTCTCTGCAGAGTCCCAAAACAGGCGTTTTCAGCCCATTACCGGCATATGGAAGAAACAGCAGTAAGCCCAGGGAAATATCTGCTTCTAAATCCAAAACGCAGCTATCTAACAGAACGGTTGTCAATGTGTGCACTCAACTTCCAGAGTTAAACCCGTGTGTGGATTCAGCAGTCTGCAAACACTTTCTCTGCAGAGTCCCAAAACAGGCGTTTTCAGCCCATTACCGGCATATGGAAGAAACAGCAGTAAGCACAGGGAAATATCTGCTTCTAAATCCAAAACGCAGCTATCTAACAGAACGGTTGTCAATGTGTGCACTCAACTTCCAGAGTTAAACCCGTGTGTGGATTCAGCAGTCTGCAAACACTTTCTCTGCAGAGTCCCAAAACAGGCGTTTTCAGCCCATTACCGGCATATGGAAGAAACAGCAGTAAGCCCAGGGAAATATCTGCTTCTAAATCCAAAACGCAGCTATCTAACAGAACGGTTGTCAATGTGTGCACTCAACTTCCAGAGTTAAACCCGTGTGTGGATTCAGCAGTCTGCAAACACTTTCTCTGCAGAGTCCCAGAACAGGCGTTTTCAGCCCATTACCGGCATATGGAAGAAACAGCAGTAAGCACAGGGAAATATCTGCTTCTAAATCCAAAACGCAGCTATCTAACAGAACGGTTGTCAATGTGTGCACTCAACTTCCAGAGTTAAACCCGTGTGTGGATTCAGCAGTCTGCAAACACTTTCTCTGCAGAGTCCCAAAACAGGCGTTTTCAGTCCATTACCGGCATATGGAAGAAACAGCAGTAAGCACAGGGAAATATCTGCTTCTAAATCCAAAATGCAGCTATCTAACAGAACGGTTGTCAATGTGTGCACTCAACTTCCAGAGTTAAACCCGCGTGTGGATTCAGCAGTCTGCAAACACTTTCTCTGCAGAGCCCCAAAACAGGCGTTTTCAGCCCATTACCGGCATATGGAAGAAACAGCAGTAAGCACAGGGAAATATCTGCTTCTAAATCCAAAACGCAGCTATCTAACAGAACGGTTGTCAATGTGTGCACTCAACTTCCAGAGTTAAACCCGTGTGTGGATTCAGCAGTCTGCAAACACTTTCTCTGCAGAGTCCCAAAACAGGCGTTTTCAGCACATTACCGGCATATGGAAGAAACAGCAGTAAGCACAGGGAAATATCTGCTTCTAAATCCAAAACGCAGCTATCTAACAGAACGGTTGTCAATGTGTGCACTCAACTTCCAGAGTTAAACCCGTGTGTGGATTCAGCAGTCTGCAAACACTTTCTCTGCAGAGTCCCAAAACAGGCGTTTTCAGCCCATTACCGGCATATGGAAGATACAGCAGTAAGCACAGGGAAATATCTGCTTCTAAATCCAAAACGCAGCTATCTAACAGAACGGTTGTCAATGTGTGCACTCAACTTCCAGAGTTAAACCCGTGTGTGGATTCAGCAGTCTGCAAACACTTTCTCTGCAGAGTCCCAGAACAGGCGTTTTCAGCCCATTACCGGCATATGGAAGAAACAGCAGTAAGCACAGGGAAATATCTGCTTCTAAATCCAAAACGCAGCTATCTAACAGAACGGTTGTCAATGTGTGCACTCAACTTCCAGAGTTAAACCCGTGTGTGGATTCAGCAGTCTGCAAACACTTTCTCTGCAGAGTCCCAAAACAGGCGTTTTCAGCCCATTACCGGCATATGGAAGAAACAGCAGTAAGCACAGGGAAATATCTGCTTCTAAATCCAAAACGCAGCTATCTAACAGAACGGTTGTCAATGTGTGCACTCAACTTCCAGAGTTAAACCCGTGTGTGGATTCAGCAGTCTGCAAACACTTTCTCTGCAGAGTCCCAAAACAGGCGTTTTCAGCCCATTACCGGCATATGGAAGAAACAGCAGTAAGCACAGGGAAATATCTGCTTCTAAATCCAAAACGCAGCTATCTAACAGAACGGTTGTCAATGTGTGCACTCAACTTCCAGAGTTAAACCCGTGTGTGGATTCAGCAGTCTGCAAACACTTTCTCTGCAGAGTCCCAGAACAGGCGTTTTCAGCCCATTACCGGCATATGGAAGAAACAGCAGTAAGCACAGGGAAATATCTGCTTCTAAATCCAAAACGCAGCTATCTAACAGAACGGTTGTCAATGTGTGCACTCAACTTGCAGAGTTAAACCCGTGTGTGGATTCAGCAGTCTGCAAACACTTTCTCTGCAGAGTCCCAAAACAGGCGTTTTCAGCCCATTACCGGCATATGGAAGAAACAGCAGTAAGCACAGGGAAATATCTGCTTCTAAATCCAAAACGCAGCTATCTAACAGAACGGTTGTCAATGTGTGCACTCAACTTCCAGAGTTAAACCCGTGTGTGGATTCAGCAGTCTGCAAACACTTTCTCTGCAGAGTCCCAAAACAGGCGTTTTCAGCCCATTACCGGCATATGGAAGAAACAGCAGTAAGCACAGGGAAATATCTGCTTCTAAATCCAAAACGCAGCTATCTAACAGAACGGTTGTCAATGTGTGCACTCAACTTCCAGAGTTAAACCCGTGTGTGGATTCAGCAGTCTGCAAACCCTTTCTCTGCAGAGTCCCAAAACAGGCGTTTTCAGCCCATTACCGGCATATGGAAGAAACAGCAGTAAGCACAGGGAAATATCTGCTTCTAAATCCAAAACGCAGGTATCTAACAGAACGGTTGTCAAAGTGTGCACTCAACTTCCAGAGTTAAACCCGTGTGTGGATTCAGCAGTCTGCAAACATCTTCTCTGCAGAGTCCCAAAACAGGCGTTTTCAGCCCATTACCGGCATATGGAAGAAACAGCAGTAAGCACAGGGAAATATCTGCTTCTAAATCCAAAACGCAGCTATCTAACAGAACAGTTGTCAATGTGTGCACTCAACTTCCAGAGTTAAACCTGTGTGTGGATTCAGCAGTCTGCAAACATCTTCTCTGCAGAGTCCCAAAACAGGCGTTTTCAGCCCATTACCGGCATATGGAAGAAACAGCAGTAAGCCCAGGGAAATATCTGCTTCTAAATCCAAAACGCAGCTATCTAACAGAACGGTTGTCAATGTGTGCACTCAACTTCCAGAGTTAAACCCGTGTGTGGATTCAGCAGTCTGCAAACACTTTCTCTGCAGAGTCCCAAAACAGGCGTTTTCAGCCCATTACCGGCATATGGAAGAAACAGCAGTAAGCCCAGGGAAATATCTGCTTCTAAATCCAAAACGCAGCTATCTAACAGAACGGTTTTCAATGTGTGCACTCAACTTCCAGAGTTAAACCCATGTGTGGATTCAGCAGTCTGCAAACACTTTCTCCGCAGAGTCCCAAAACAGGCGTTTTCAGCCCATTACCGGCATATGGAAGAAACAGCAGTAAGCACAGGGAAATATCTGCTTCTAAATCCAAAACGCAGCTATCTAACAGAACGGTTGTCAATGTGTGCACTCAACTTCCAGAGTTAAACCCGTGTGTGGATTCAGCAGTCTGCAAACACTTTCTCTGCAGAGTCCCAAAACAGGCGTTTTCAGCCCATTACCGGCATATGGAAGAAACAGCAGTAAGCACAGGGAAATATCTGCTTCTAAATCCAAAACGCAGGTATCTAACAGAACGGTTGTCAATGTGTGCACTCAACTTCCAGAGTTAAACCCGTGTGTGGATTCAGCAGTCTGCAAACACTTTCTCTGCAGAGTCCCAAAACAGGCGTTTTCAGCCCATTACCGGCATATGGAAGAAACAGCAGTAAGCCCAGGGAAATATCTGCTTCTAAATCCAAAACGCAGCTATCTAACAGAACGGTTGTCAATGTGTGCACTCAACTTCCAGAGTTAAACCCGTGTGTGGATTCAGCAGTCTGCAAACCCTTTCTCTGCAGAGTCCCAGAACAGGCGTTTTCAGCCCATTACCGGCATATGGAAGAAACAGCAGTAAGCCCAGGGAAATATCTGCTTCTAAATCCAAAACGCAGGTATCTAACAGAACGGTTGTCAATGTGTGCACTCAACTTCCAGAGTTAAACCCGTGTGTGGATTCAGCAGTCTGCAAACATCTTCTCTGCAGAGTCCCAAAACAGGCGTTTTCAGCCCATTACCGGCATATGGAAGAAACAGCAGTAAGCACAGGGAAATATCTGATTCTAAATCCAAAGCGCAGCTATCTAACAGAACGGTTGTCAATGTGTGCACTCAACTTCCAGAGTTAAACCTGTGTGTGGATTCAGCAGTCTGCAAACATCTTCTCTGCAGAGTCCCAAAACAGGCGTTTTCAGCCCATTACCGGCATATGGAAGAAACAGCAGTAAGCCCAGGGAAATATCTGCTTCTAAATCCAAAACGCAGCTATCTAACAGAACGGTTGTCAATGTGTGCACTCAACTTCCAGAGTTAAACCCGTGTGTGGATTCAGCAGTCTGCAAACACTTTCTCTGCAGAGTCCCAAAACAGGCGTTTTCAGCCCATTACCGGCATATGGAAGAAACAGCAGTAAGCCCAGGGAAATATCTGCTTCTAAATCCAAAACGCAGCTATCTAACAGAACGGTTGTCAATGTGTGCACTCAACTTCCAGAGTTAAACCCGTGTGTGGAATCAGCAGTCTGCAAACACTTTCTCTGCAGAGTCCCAAAACAGGCGTTTTCAGTCCATTACCGGCATATGGAAGAAACAGCAGTAAGCACACGGAAATATCTGCTTCTAAATCCAAAACGCAGCTATCTAACAGAACGGTTGTCAATGTGTGCACTCAACTTCCAGAGTTAAACCCGTGTGTGGATTCAGCAGTCTGCAAACACTTTCTCTGCAGAGTCCCAAAACAGGCGTTTTCAGCCCATTACCGGCATATGGAAGAAACAGCAGTAAGCCCAGGGAAATATCTGCTTCTAAATCCAAAACGCAGCTATCTAACAGAACGGTTGTCAATGTGTGCACTCAACTTCCAGAGTTAAACCCGTGTGTGGATTCAGCAGTCTGCAAACACTTTCTCTGCAGAGTCCCAGAACAGGCGTTTTCAGCCCATTACCGGCATATGGAAGAAACAGCAGTAAGCACAGGGAAATATCTGCTTCTAAATCCAAAACGCAGCTATCTAACAGAACGGTTGTCAATGTGTGCACTCAACTTCCAGAGTTAAACCCGTGTGTGGATTCAGCAGTCTGCAAACACTTTCTCTGCAGAGTCCCAAAACAGGCGTTTTCAGCCCATTACCGGCATATGGAAGAAACAGCAGTAAGCACAGGGAAATATATGCTTCTAAATCCAAAACGCAGCTATCTAACAGAACGGTTGTCAATGTGTGCACTCAACTTCCAGAGTTAAACCCGTGTGTGGATTCAGCAGTCTGCAAACACTTTCTCTGCAGAGTCCCAAAACAGGCGTTTTCAGCCCATTACCGGCATATGGAAGAAACAGCAGTAAGCACAGGGAAATATCTGCTTCTAAATCCAAAACGCAGCTATCTAACAGAACGGTTGTCAATGTGTGCACTCAACTTCCAGAGTTAAACCCGTGTGTGGAATCAGCAGTCTGCAAACACTTTCTCTGCAGAGTCCCAAAACAGGCGTTTTCAGCCCATTACCGGCATATGGAAGAAACAGCAGTAAGCACAGGGAAATATCTGCTTCTAAATCCAAAACGCAGCTATCTAACAGAACGGTTGTCAATGTGTGCACTCAACTTCCAGAGTTAAACCCGTGTGTGGATTCAGCAGTCTGCAAACACTTTCTCTGCAGAGTCCCAAAACAGGCGTTTTCAGCCCATTACCGGCATATGGAAGAAACAGCAGTAAGCACAGGGAAATATATGCTTCTAAATCCAAAACGCAGCTATCTAACAGAACGGTTGTCAATGTGTGCACTCAACTTCCAGAGTTAAACCCGTGTGTGGATTCAGCAGTCTGCAAACACTTTCTCTGCAGAGTCCCAAAACAGGCGTTTTCAGCCCATTACCGGCATATGGAAGAAACAGCAGTAAGCGCAGGGAAATATCTGCTTCTAAATCCAAAACGCAGCTATCTAACAGAACGGTTGTCAATGTGTGCACTCAACTTCCAGAGTTAAACCCGTGTGTGGATTCAGCAGTCTGCAAACCCTTTCTCTGCAGAGTCCCAAAACAGGCGTTTTCAGCCCATTACCGGCATATGGAAGAAACAGCAGTAAGCACAGGGAAATATCTGCTTCTAAATCCAAAACGCAGGTATCTAACAGAACGGTTGTCAATGTGTGCACTCAACTTCCAGAGTTAAACCCGTGTGTGGATTCAGCAGTCTGCAAACACTTTCTCTGCAGAGTCCCAAAACAGGCGTTTTCAGCCCATTACCGGCATATGGAAGAAACAGCAGTAAGCGCAGGGAAATATCTGCTTCTAAATCCAAAACGCAGCTATCTAACAGAACGGTTGTCAATGTGTGCACTCAACTTCCAGAGTTAAACCCGTGTGTGGATTCAGCAGTCTGCAAACACTTTCTCTGCAGAGTCCCAAAACAGGCGTTTTCAGCCCATTACCGGCATATGGAAGAAACAGCAGTAAGCACAGGGAAATATCTGCTTCTAAATCCAAAATGCAGCTATCTAACAGAACGGTTGTCAATGTGTGCACTCAACTTCCAGAGTTAAACCCGCGTGTGGATTCAGCAGTCTGCAAACACTTTCTCTGCAGAGCCCCAAAACAGGCGTTTTCAGCCCATTACCGGCATATGGAAGAAACAGCAGTAAGCACAGGGAAATATCTGCTTCTAAATCCAAAACGCAGCTATCTAACAGAACGGTTGTCAATGTGTGCACTCAACTTCCAGAGTTAAACCCGTGTGTGGATTCAGCAGTCTGCAAACACTTTCTCTGCAGAGTCCCAAAACAGGCGTTTTCAGCACATTACCGGCATATGGAAGAAACAGCAGTAAGCACAGGGAAATATCTGCTTCTAAATCCAAAACGCAGCTATCTAACAGAACGGTTGTCAATGTGTGCACTCAACTTCCAGAGTTAAACCCGTGTGTGGATTCAGCAGTCTGCAAACACTTTCTCTGCAGAGTCCCAAAACAGGCGTTTTCAGCCCATTACCGGCATATGGAAGAAACAGCAGTAAGCACAGGGAAATATCTGCTTCTAAATCCAAAACGCAGCTATCTAACAGAACGGTTGTCAATGTGTGCACTCAACTTCCAGAGTTAAACCCGTGTGTGGATTCAGCAGTCTGCAAACACTTTCTCTGCAGAGTCCCAAAACAGGCGTTTTCAGCCCATTACCGGCATATGGAAGAAACAGCAGTAAGCACAGGGAAATATCTGCTTCTAAATCCAAAACGCAGCTATCTAACAGAACGGTTGTCAATGTGTGCACTCAACTTCCAGAGTTAAACCCGTGTGTGGATTCAGCAGTCTGCAAACACTTTCTCTGCAGAGTCCTAAAACAGGCGTTTTCAGCCCATTACCGGCATATGGAAGAAACAGCAGTAAGCACAGGGAAATATCTGCTTCTAAATCCAAAACGCAGCTATCTAACAGAACGGTTGTCAATGTGTGCACTCAACTTCCAGAGTTAAACCCGTGTGTGGATTCAGCAGTCTGCAAACACTTTCTCTGCAGAGTCCCAAAACAGGCGTTTTCAGCCCATTACCGGCATATGGAAGAAACAGCAGTAAGCACAGGGAAATATCTGCTTCTAAATCCAAAACGCAGCTATCTAACAGAACGGTTGTCAATCTGTGCACTCAACTTCCAGAGTTAAACCCGTGTGTGGATTCAGCAGTCTGCAAACACTTTCTCTGCAGAGTCCCAGAACAGGCGTTTTCAGCCCATTACCGGCATATGGAAGAAACAGCAGTAAGCACAGGGAAATATCTGCTTCTAAATCCAAAACGCAGCTATCTAACAGAACGGTTGTCAATGTGTGCACTCAACTTCCAGAGTTAAACCCGTGTGTGGATTCAGCAGTCTGCAAACACTTTCTCTGCAGAGTCCCAAAACAGGCGTTTTCAGCCCATTACCGGCATATGGAAGAAACAGCAGTAAGCACAGGGAAATATCTGCTTCTAAATCCAAAACGCAGCTATCTAACAGAACGGTTGTCAATGTGTGCACTCAACTTCCAGAGTTAAACCCGTGTGTGGATTCAGCAGTCTGCAAACACTTTCTCTGCAGAGTCCCAAAACAGGCGTTTTCAGCCCATTACCGGCATATGGAAGAAACAGCAGTAAGCACAGGGAAATATCTGCTTCTAAATCCAAAACGCAGCTATCTAACAGAACGGTTGTCAATGTGTGCACTCAACTTCCAGAGTTAAACCCGTGTGTGGATTCAGCAGTCTGCAAACACTTTCTCTGCAGAGTCCCAAAACAGGCGTTTTCAGCCCATTACCGGCATATGGAAGAAACAGCAGTAAGCACAGGGAAATATCTGCTTCTAAATCCAAAACGCAGCTATCTAACAGAACGGTTGTCAATGTGTGCACTCAACTTCCAGAGTTAAACCCGTGTGTGGATTCAGCAGTCTGCAAACACTTTCTCTGCAGAGTCCCAAAACAGGCGTTTTCAGCCCATTACCGGCATATGGAAGAAACAGCAGTAAGCACAGGGAAATATCTGCTTCTAAATCCAAAACGCAGCTATCTAACAGAACGGTTGTCAATGTGTGCACTCAACTTCCAGAGTTAAACCCGTGTGTGGATTCAGCAGTCTGCAAACACTTTCTCTGCAGAGCCCCAAAACAGGCGTTTTCAGCCCATTACCGGCATATGGAAGAAACAGCAGTAAGCACAGGGAAATATCTGCTTCTAAATCCAAAACGCAGCTATCTAACAGAACGGTTGTCAATGTGTGCACTCAACTTCCAGAGTTAAACCCGTGTGTGGATTCAGCAGTCTGCAAACACTTTCTCTGCAGAGTCCCAAAACAGGCGTTTTCAGCCCATTACCGGCATATGGAAGAAACAGCAGTAAGCACAGGGAAATATCTGCTTCTAAATCCAAAACGCAGGTATCTAACAGAACGGTTGTCAATGTGTGCACTCAACTTCCAGAGTTAAACCCGTGTGTGGATTCAGCAGTCTGCAAACATCTTCTCTGCAGAGTCCCAAAACAGGCGTTTTCAGCCCATTACCGGCATATGGAAGAAACAGCAGTAAGCACAGGGAAATATCTGCTTCTAAATCCAAAACGCAGCTATCTAACAGAACAGTTGTCAATGTGTGCACTCAACTTCCAGAGTTAAACCTGTGTGTGGATTCAGCAGTCTGCAAACATCTTCTCTGCAGAGTCCCAAAACAGGCGTTTTCAGCCCATTACCGGCATATGGAAGAAACAGCAGTAAGCCCAGGGAAATATCTGCTTCTAAATCCAAAACGCAGCTATCTAACAGAACGGTTGTCAATGTGTGCACTCAACTTCCAGAGTTAAACCCGTGTGTGGATTCAGCAGTCTGCAAACACTTTCTCTGCAGAGTCCCAAAACAGGCGTTTTCAGCCCATTACCGGCATATGGAAGAAACAGCAGTAAGCCCAGGGAAATATCTGCTTCTAAATCCAAAACGCAGCTATCTAACAGAACGGTTTTCAATGTGTGCACTCAACTTCCAGAGTTAAACCCATGTGTGGATTCAGCAGTCTGCAAACACTTTCTCCGCAGAGTCCCAAAACAGGCGTTTTCAGCCCATTACCGGCATATGGAAGAAACAGCAGTAAGCAGAGGGAAATATCTGCTTCTAAATCCAAAACGCAGCTATCTAACAGAACGGTTGTCAATGTGTGCACTCAACTTCCAGAGTTAAACCCGTGTGTGGATTCAGCAGTCTGCAAACACTTTCTCTGCAGAGTCCTAAAACAGGCGTTTTCAGCCCATTACCGGCATATGGAAGAAACAGCAGTAAGCACAGGGAAATATCTGCTTCTAAATCCAAAACGCAGCTATCTAACAGAACGGTTGTCAATGTGTGCACTCAACTTCCAGAGTTAAACCCGTGTGTGGATTCAGCAGTCTGCAAACACTTTCTCTGCAGAGTCCCAAAACAGGCGTTTTCAGCCCATTACCGGCATATGGAAGAAACAGCAGTAAGCCCAGGGAAATATCTGCTTCTAAATCCAAAACGCAGCTATCTAACAGAACGGTTGTCAATGTGTGCAATCAACTTCCAGAGTTAAACCCGTGTGTGGATTCAGCAGTCTGCAAACACTTTCTCTGCACAGTCCCAGAACAGGCGTTTTCAGCCCATTACCGGCATATGGAAGAAACAGCAGTAAGCACAGGGAAATATCTGCTTCTAAATCCAAAACGCAGCTATCTAACAGAACGGTTGTCAATGTGTGCACTCAACTTCCAGAGTTAAACCCGTGTGTGGATTCAGCAGTCTGCAAACACTTTCTCAGCAGAGTCCCAAAACAGGCGTTTTCAGCCCATTACCGGCATATGGAAGAAACAGCAGTAAGCACAGGGAAATATCTGCTTCTAAATCCAAAACGCAGCTATCTAACAGAACGGTTGTCAATGTGTGCACTCAACTTCCAGAGTTAAACCCGTGTGTGGATTCAGCAGTCTGCAAACACTTTCTCTGCAGAGTCCCAAAACAGGCGTTTTCAGCCCATTACCGGCATATGGAAGAAACAGCAGTAAGCACAGGGAAATATCTGCTTCTAAATCCAAAACGCAGCTATCTAACAGAACGGTTGTCAATGTGTGCACTCAACTTCCAGAGTTAAACCCGTGTGTGGATTCAGCAGTCTGCAAACACTTTCTCTGCAGAGTCCCAAAACAGGCGTTTTCAGCCCATTACCGGCATATATAAGAAACAGCAGTAAGCACAGGGAAATATCTGCTTCTAAATCCAAAACGCAGCTATCTAACAGAACGGTTGTCAATGTGTGCACTCAACTTCCAGAGTTAAACCCGTGTGTGGATTCAGCAGTCTGCAAACACTTTCTCTGCAGAGTCCCAAAACAGGCGTTTTCAGCCCATTACCGGCATATGGAAGAAACAGCAGTAAGCACAGGGAAATATCTGCTTCTAAATCCAAAACGCAGCTATCTAACAGAACGGTTGTCAATGTGTGCACTCAACTTCCAGAGTTAAACCCGTGTGTGGATTCAGCAGTCTGCAAACACTTTCTCTGCAGAGTCCCAAAACAGGCGTTTTCAGCCCATTACCGGCATATGGAAGAAACAGCAGTAAGCACAGGGAAATATCTGCTTCTAAATCCAAAACGCAGCTATCTAACAGAACGGTTGTCAATGTGTGCACTCAACTTCCAGAGTTAAACCCGTGTGTGGATTCAGCAGTCTGCAAACCCTTTCTCTGCAGAGTCCCAAAACAGGCGTTTTCAGCCCATTACCGGCATGTGGAAGAAACAGCAGTAAGCACAGGGAAATATCTGCTTCTAAATCCAAAACGCAGGTATCTAACAGAACGGTTGTCAATGTGTGCACTCAACTTCCAGAGTTAAACCCGTGTGTGGATTCAGCAGTCTGCAAACATCTTCTCTGCAGAGTCCCAAAACAGGCGTTTTCAGCCCATTACCGGCATATGGAAGAAACAGCAGTAAGCACAGGGAAATATCTGCTTCTAAATCCAAAACGCAGCTATCTAACAGAACAGTTGTCAATGTGTGCACTCAACTTCCAGAGTTAAACCTGTGTGTGGATTCAGCAGTCTGCAAACACTTTCTCTGCAGAGTCCCAAAACAGGCGTTTTCAGCCCATTACCGGCATATGGAAGAAACAGCAGTAAGCCCAGGGAAATATCTGCTTCTAAATCCAAAACGCAGCTATCTAACAGAACGGTTGTCAATGTGTGCACTCAACTTCCAGAGTTAAACCCGTGTGTGGATTCAGCAGTCTGCAAACACTTTCTCTGCAGAGTCCCAAAACAGGCGTTTTCAGCCCATTACCGGCATATGGAAGAAACAGCAGTAAGCCCAGGGAAATATCTGCTTCTAAATCCAAAACGCAGCTATCTAACAGAACGGTTTTCAATGTGTGCACTCAACTTCCAGAGTTAAACCCATGTGTGGATTCAGCAGTCTGCAAACACTTTCTCCGCAGAGTCCCAAAACAGGCGTTTTCAGCCCATTACCGGCATATGGAAGAAACAGCAGTAAGCCCAGGGAAATATCTGCTTCTAAATCCAAAACGCAGCTATCTAACAGAACGGTTGTCAATGTGTGCACTCAACTTCCAGAGTTAAACCCGTGTGTTTATTCAGCAGTCTGCAAACACTTTCTCTGCAGAGTCCCAAAACAGGCGTTTTCAGTCCATTACCGGCATATGGAAGAAACAGCAGTAAGCACAGGGAAATATCTGCTTCTAAATCCAAAACGCAGCTATCTAACAGAACGGTTGTCAATGTGTGCACTCAACTTCCAGAGTTAAACCCGTGTGTGGATTCAGCAGTCTGCAAACACTTTCTCTGCAGAGTCCCAAAACAGGCGTTTTCAGCCCATTACCGGCATATGGAAGAAACAGCAGTAAGCCCAGGGAAATATCTGCTTCTAAATCCAAAACGCAGCTATCTAACAGAACGGTTGTCAATGTGTGCACTCAACTTCCAGAGTTAAACCCGTGTGTGGATTCAGCAGTCTGCAAACACTTTCTCTGCAGAGTCCCAAAACAGGCGTTTTCAGCCCATTACCGGCATATGGAAGAAACAGCAGTAAGCCCAGGGAAATATATGCTTCTAAATCCAAAACGCAGCTATCTAACAGAACGGTTGTCAATGTGTGCACTCAACTTCCAGAGTTAAACCCGTGTGGGGATTCAGCAGTCTGCAAACATCTTCTCTGCAGTGTCCCAAAACAGGCGTTTTCAGCCCATTACCGGCATATGGAAGAAACAGCAGTAAGCCCAGGGAAATATCTGCTTCTAAATCCAAAACGCAGCTATCTAACAGAACGGTTGTCAATGTGTGCACTCAACTTCCAGAGTTAAACCTGTGTGTGGATTCAGCAGTCTGCAAACACTTTCTCTGCAGAGTCCCAAAACAGGCGTTTTCAGCCCATTACCGGCATATGGAAGAAACAGCAGTAAGCACAGGGAAATATCTGCTTCTAAATCCAAAACGCAGCTATCTAACAGAACGGTTGTCAATGTGTGCACTCAACTTCCAGAGTTAAACCCGTGTGTGGATTCAGCAGTCTGCAAACACTTTCTCTGCAGAGTCCCAAAACAGGCGTTTTCAGCCCATTACTGGCATATGGAAGAAACAGCAGTAAGCCCAGGGAAATATCTGCTTCTAAATCCAAAACGCAGCTATCTAACAGAACGGTTGTCAATGTGTGCACTCAACTTCCAGAGTTAAACCCGTGTGTGGATTCAGCAGTCTGCAAACACTTTCTCTGCAGAGTCCCAAAACAGGCGTTTTCCAGCCCATTACCGGCATATGGAAGAAACAGCAGTAAGCACAGGGAAATATCTGCTTCTAAATCCAAAACGCAGCTATCTAACAGAACGGTTGTCAATGTGTGCACTCAACTTCCAGAGTTAAACCCGTGTGTCGATTCAGCAGTCTGCAAACACTTTCTCTGCAGAGTCCAAAAGAGGCGTTTTCAGCCCATTACCGGCATATGGAAGAAACAGCAGTAAGCACAGGGAAATATCTGCTTCTAAATCCAAAACGCAGCTATCTAACAGAACGGTTGTCAATGTGTGCACTCAACTTCCAGAGTTAAACCCGTGTGTGGATTCAGCAGTCTGCAAACCCTTTCTCTGCAGAGTCCCAAAACAGGCGTTTTCAGCCCATTACCGGCATATGGAAGAAACAGCAGTAAGCACAGGGAAATATCTGCTTCTAAATCCAAAACGCAGGTATCTAACAGAACGGTTGTCAATGTGTGCACTCAACTTCCAGAGTTAAACCCGTGTGTGGATTCAGCAGTCTGCAAACATCTTCTCTGCAGAGTCCCAAAACAGGCGTTTTCAGCCCATTACCGGCATATGGAAGAAACAGCAGTAAGCACAGGGAAATATCTGCTTCTAAATCCAAACGCAGCTATCTAACAGAACAGTTGTCAATGTGTGCACTCAACTTCCAGAGTTAAACCTGTGTGTGGATTCAGCAGTCTGCAAACATCTTCTCTGCAGAGTCCCAAAACAGGCGTTTTCAGCCCATTACCGGCATATGGAAGAAACAGCAGTAAGCCCAGGGAAATATCTGCTTCTAAATCCAAAACGCAGCTATCTAACAGAACGGTTGTCAATGTGTGCACTCAACTTCCAGAGTTAAACCCGTGTGTGGATTCAGCAGTCTGCAAACACTTTCTCTGCAGAGTCCCAAAACAGGCGTTTTCAGCCCATTACCGGCATATGGAAGAAACAGCAGTAAGCCCAGGGAAATATCTGCTTCTAAATCCAAAACGCAGCTATCTAACAGAACGGTTTTCAATGTGTGCACTCAACTTCCAGAGTTAAACCCATGTGTGGATTCAGCAGTCTGCAAACACTTTCTCCGCAGAGTCCCAAAAACAGGCGTTTTCAGCCATTACCGGCATATGGAAGAAACAGCAGTAAGCCCAGGGAAATATCTGCTTCTAAATCCAAAACGCAGCTATCTAACAGAACGGTTGTCAATGTGTGCACTCAACTTCCAGAGTTAAACCCGTGTGTGGATTCAGCAGTCTGCAAACACTTTCTCTGCAGAGTCCCAAAACAGGCGTTTTCAGTCCATTACCGGCATATGGAAGAAACAGCAGTAAGCACAGGGAAATATCTGCTTCTAAATCCAAAACGCAGCTATCTAACAGAACGGTTGTCAATGTGTGCACTCAACTTCCAGAGTTAAACCCGTGTGTGGATTCAGCAGTCTGCAAACACTTTCTCTGCAGAGTCCCAAAACAGGCGTTTTCAGCCCATTACCGGCATATGGAAGAAACAGCAGTAAGCCCAGGGAAATATCTGCTTCTAAATCCAAAACGCAGCTATCTAACAGAACGGTTGTCAATGTGTGCACTCAACTTCCAGAGTTAAACCCGTGTGTGGATTCAGCAGTCTGCAAACACTTTCTCTGCAGAGTCCCAAAACAGGCGTTTTCAGCCCATTACCGGCATATGGAAGAAACAGCAGTAAGCCCAGGGAAATATATGCTTCTAAATCCAAAACGCAGCTATCTAACAGAACGGTTGTCAATGTGTGCACTCAACTTCCAGAATTAAACCCGTGTGGGGATTCAGCAGTCTGCAAACATCTTCTCTGCAGAGTCCCAAAACAGGCGTTTTCAGCCCATTACCGGCATATGGAAGAAACAGCAGTAAGCCCAGGGAAATATCTGCTTCTAAATCCAAAACGCAGCTATCTAACAGAACGGTTGTCAATGTGTGCACTCAACTTCCAGAGTTAAACCTGTGTGTGGATTCAGCAGTCTGCAAACACTTTCTCTGCAGAGTCCCAAAACAGGCGTTTTCAGCCCATTACCGGCATATGGAAGAAACAGCAGTAAGCACAGGGAAATATCTGCTTCTAAATCCAAAACGCAGCTATCTAACAGAACGGTTGTCAATGTGTGCACTCAACTTCCAGAGTTAAACCCGTGTGTGGATTCAGCAGTCTGCAAACACTTTCTCTGCAGAGTCCCAAAACAGGCGTTTTCAGCCCATTACCGGCATATGGAAGAAACAGCAGTAAGCACAGGGAAATATCTGCTTCTAAATCCAAAGCGCAGCTATCTAACAGAACGGTTGTCAATGTGTGCACTCAACTTCCAGAGTTAAACCCGTGTGTGGATTCAGCAGTCTGCAAACACTTTCTCTGCAGAGTCCCAGAACAGGCGTTTTCAGCCCATTACCGGCATATGGAAGAAACAGCAGTAAGCACAGGGAAATATCTGCTTCTAAATCCAAAACGCAGCTATCTAACAGAACGGTTGTCAATGTGTGCACTCAACTTCCAGAGTTAAACCCGTGTGTGGATTCAGCAGTCTGCAAACACTTTCTCTGCAGAGTCCCAAAACAGGCGTTTTCAGCCCATTACCGGCATATGGAAGAAACAGCAGTAAGCACAGGGAAATATCTGCTTCTAAATCCAAAATGCAGCTATCTAACAGAACGGTTGTCAATGTGTGCACTCAACTTCCAGAGTTAAACCCGTGTGTGGATTCAGCAGTCTGCAAACACTTTCTCTGCAGAGTCCCAAAACAGGCGTTTTCAGTCCATTACCGGCATATGGAAGAAACAGCAGTAAGCACAGGGAAATATCTGCTTCTAAATCCAAAACGCAGCTATCTAACAGAACGGTTGTCAATGTGTGCACTCAACTTCCAGAGTTAAACCCGTGTGTGGATTCAGCAGTCTGCAAACACTTTCTCTGCAGAGTCCCAAAACAGGCGTTTTCAGCC
Organism: Aotus nancymaae; assembly: GCF_030222135.1. Lineage (NCBI taxonomy): Eukaryota > Metazoa > Chordata > Mammalia > Primates > Aotidae > Aotus > Aotus nancymaae. The sequence continues at coordinate 55,844 of NW_026989040.1, forward strand.
CATTACCGGCATATGGAAGAAACAGCAGTAAGCCCAGGGAAATATCTGCTTCTAAATCCAAAACGCAGCTATCTAACAGAACGGTTGTCAATGTGTGCACTCAACTTCCAGAGTTAAACCCGTGTGTGGATTCAGCAGTCTGCAAACACTTTCTCTGCAGAGTCCCAAAACAGGCGTTTTCAGCCCATTACCGGCATATGGAAGAAACAGCAGTAAGCCCAGGGAAATATATGCTTCTAAATCCAAAACGCAGCTATCTAACAGAACGGTTGTCAATGTGTGCACTCAACTTCCAGAGTTAAACCCGTGTGGGGATTCAGCAGTCTGCAAACATCTTCTCTGCAGAGTCCCAAAACAGGCGTTTTCAGCCCATTACCGGCATATGGAAGAAACAGCAGTAAGCCCAGGGAAATATCTGCTTCTAAATCCAAAACGCAGCTATCTAACAGAACGGTTGTCAATGTGTGCACTCAACTTCCAGAGTTAAACCTGTGTGTGGATTCAGCAGTCTGCAAACACTTTCTCTGCAGAGTCCCAAAACAGGCGTTTTCAGTCCATTACCGGCATATGGAAGAAACAGCAGTAAGCACAGGGAAATATCTGCTTCTAAATCCAAAACGCAGCTATCTAACAGAACGGTTGTCAATGTGTGCACTCAACTTCCAGAGTTAAACCCGTGTGTGGATTCAGCAGTCTGCAAACACTTTCTCTGCAGAGTCCCAAAACAGGCGTTTTCAGCCCATTACCGGCATATGGAAGAAACAGCAGTAAGCACAGGGAAATATCTGCTTCTAAATCCAAAACGCAGCTATCTAACAGAACGGTTGTCAATGTGTGCACTCAACTTCCAGAGTTAAACCCGTGTGTGGATTCAGCAGTCTGCAAACACTTTCTCTGCAGAGTCCCAGAACAGGCGTTTTCAGCCCATTACCGGCATATGGAAGAAACAGCAGTAAGCACAGGGAAATATCTGCTTCTAAATCCAAAACGCAGCTATCTAACAGAACGGTTGTCAATGTGTGCACTCAACTTCCAGAGTTAAACCCGTGTGTGGATTCAGCAGTCTGCAAACACTTTCTCTGCAGAGTCCCAAAACAGGCGTTTTCAGCCCATTACCGGCATATGGAAGAAACAGCAGTAAGCACAGGGAAATATCTGCTTCTAAATCCAAAATGCAGCTATCTAACAGAACGGTTGTCAATGTGTGCACTCAACTTCCAGAGTTAAACCCGTGTGTGGATTCAGCAGTCTGCAAACACTTTCTCTGCAGAGCCCCAAAACAGGAGTTTTCAGCCCATTACCGGCATATGGAAGAAACAGCAGTAAGCACAGGGAAATATCTGCTTCTAAATCCAAAACGCAGCTATCTAACAGAACGGTTGTCAATGTGTGCACTCAACTTCCAGAGTTAAACCCGTGTGTGGATTCAGCAGTCTGCAAACACTTTCTCTGCAGAGTCCCAAAACAGGCGTTTTCAGCCCATTACCGGCATATGGAAGAAACAGCAGTAAGCACAGGGAAATATCTGCTTCTAAATCCAAAACGCAGCTATCTAACAGAACGGTTGTCAATGTGTGCACTCAACTTCCAGAGTTAAACCCGTGTGTGGATTCAGCAGTCTGCAAACACTTTCTCTGCAGAGTCCCAAAACAGGCGTTTTCAGCCCATTACCGGCATATGGAAGAAACAGCAGTAAGCACAGGGAAATATCTGCTTCTAAATCCAAAACGCAGCTATCTAACAGAACGGTTGTCAATGTGTGCACTCAACTTCCAGAGTTAAACCCGTGTGTGGATTCAGCAGTCTGCAAACACTTTCTCTGCAGAGTCCCAAAACAGGCGTTTTCAGCCCATTACCGGCATATGGAAGAAACAGCAGTAAGCACAGGGAAATATCTGCTTCTAAATCCAAAACGCAGCTATCTAACAGAACGGTTGTCAATGTGTGCACTCAACTTCCAGAGTTAAACCCGTGTGTGGATTCAGCAGTCTGCAAACACTTTCTCTGCAGAGTCCTAAAACAGGCGTTTTCAGCCCATTACCGGCATATGGAAGAAACAGCAGTAAGCACAGGGAAATATCTGCTTCTAAATCCAAAACGCAGCTATCTAACAGAACGGTTGTCAATGTGTGCACTCAACTTCCAGAGTTAAACCCGTGTGTGGATTCAGCAGTCTGCAAACACTTTCTCTGCAGAGTCCCAAAACAGGCGTTTTCAGCCCATTACCGGCATATGGAAGAAACAGCAGTAAGCACAGGGAAATATCTGCTTCTAAATCCAAAACGCAGCTATCTAACAGAACGGTTGTCAATGTGTTCACTCAACTTCCAGAGTTAAACCCGTGTGTGGATTCAGCAGTCTGCAAACATCTTCTCTGCAGAGTCCCAAAACAGGCGTTTTCAGCCCATTACCGGCATATGGAAGAAACAGCAGTAAGCACAGGGAAATATCTGCTTCTAAATCCAAAACGCAGCTATCTAACAGAACAGTTGTCAATGTGTGCACTCAACTTCCAGAGTTAAACCTGTGTGTGGATTCAGCAGTCTGCAAACATCTTCTCTGCAGAGTCCCAAAACAGGCGTTTTCAGCCCATTACCGGCATATGGAAGAAACAGCAGTAAGCCGAGGGAAATATCTGCTTCTAAATCCAAAACGCAGCTATCTAACAGAACGGTTGTCAATGTGTGCACTCAACTTCCAGAGTTAAACACGTGTGTGGATTCAGCAGTCTGCAAACACTTTCTCTGCAGAGTCCCAAAACAGGCGTTTTCAGCCCATTACCGGCATATGGAAGAAACAGCAGTAAGCAGAGGGAAATATCTGCTTCTAAATCCAAAACGCAGCTATCTAACAGAACGGTTGTCAATGTGTGCACTCAACTTCCAGAGTTAAACCCGTGTGTGGATTCAGCAGTCTGCAAACACTTTCTCTGCAGAGCCCCAAAACAGGCGTTTTCAGCCCATTACCGGCATATGGAAGAAACAGCAGTAAGCACAGGGAAATATCTGCTTCTAAATCCAAAACGCAGCTATCTAACAGAACGGTTGTCAATGTGTGCACTCAACTTCCAGAGTTAAACCCGTGTGTGGATTCAGCAGTCTGCAAACACTTTCTCTGCAGAGTCCCAAAACAGGCGTTTTCAGCCCATTACCGGCATATGGAAGAAACAGCAGTAAGCACAGGGAAATATCTGATTCTAAATCCAAAACGCAGCTATCTAACAGAACGGTTGTCAATGTGTGCACTCAACTTCCAGAGTTAAACCCGTGTGTGGATTCAGCAGTCTGCAAACACTTTCTCTGCAGAGTCCCAAAACAGGCATTTTCAGCCCATTACCGGCATATGGAAGAAACAGCAGTAAGCATAGGGAAATATCTGCTTATAAATCCAAAACGCAGCTATCTAACAGAACGGTTGTCAATGTGTGCACTCATCTTCCGGAGTTAAACCCGTGTGTGTATGCAGCAGTCTGCAAACACTTTCTCTGCAGAGTCCCAAAACAGGCGTTTTCAGCCCATTACCGGCATATGGAAGAAACAGCAGTAAGCACAGGGAAATATCTGCTTCTAAATCCAAAACGCAGCTATCTAACAGAACGGTTTTCAATGTGTGCACTCAACTTCCAGAGTTAAACCCATGTGTGGATTCAGCAGTCTGCAAACACTTTCTCCGCAGAGTCCCAAAACAGGCGTTTTCAGCCCATTACCGGCATATGGAAGAAACAGCAGTAAGCCCAGGGAAATATCTGCTTCTAAATCCAAAACGCAGCTATCTAACAGAACGGTTGTCAATGTGTGCACTCAACTTCCAGAGCTAAACCCGTGTGTGGATTCAGCAGTCTGCAAACACTTTCTCTGCAGAGTCCCAAAACAGGCGTTTTCAGTCCATTACCGGCATATGGAAGAAACAGCAGTAAGCACAGGGAAATATCTGCTTCTAAATCCAAAACGCAGCTATCTAACAGAACGGTTGTCAATGTGTGCACTCAACTTCCAGAGTTAAACCCGTGTGTGGATTCAGCAGTCTGCAAACACTTTCTCTGCAGTGTCCCAAAACAGGCGTTTTCAGCCCATTACCGGCATATGGAAGAAACAGCAGTAAGCACAGGGAAATATCTGCTTCTAAATCCAAAACGCAGCTATCTAACAGAACGGTTGTCAATGTGTGCACTCAACTTCCAGAGTTAAACCCATGTGTGGATTCAGCAGTCTGCAAACACTTTCTCTGCAGAGTCCCAAAACAGGCGTTTTCAGCCCATTACCGGCATATGGAAGAAACAGCAGTAAGCCCAGGGAAATATATGCTTCTAAATCCAAAACGCAGCTATCTAACAGAACGGTTGTCAATGTGTGCACTCAACTTCCCGAGTTAAACCGGTGTGTGGATTCAGCAGTCTGCAAACACTTTCTCTGCAGAGTCCCAAAACAGGCGTTTTCAGTCCATTACCGGCATATGGAAGAAACAGCAGTAAGCACAGGGAAATATCTGCTTCTAAATCCAAAACGCAGCTATCTAACAGAACGGTTGTCAATGTGTGCACTCAACTTCCAGAGTTAAACCAGTGTGTGGATTCAGCAGTCTGCAAACACTTTCTCTGCAGAGTCCCAAAACAGGCGTTTTCAGCCCATTACCGGAATATGGAAGAAACAGCAGTAAGCACAGGGAAATATCTGATTCTAAATCCAAAACGCAGCTATCTAACAGAACGGTTGCCAATGTGTGCACTCAACTTCCAGAGTTAAACCCGTGTGTGGATTCAGCAGTCTGCAAACACTTTCTCTGCAGAGTCCCAAAACAGGCGTTTTCAGCCCATTACCGGCATATGGAAGAAACAGCAGTAAGCACAGGGAAATATCTGCTTCTAAATCCAAAACGCAGCTATCTAACAGAACGGTTGTCAATGTGTGCACTCAACTTCCAGAGTTAAACCCTTGTGTGGATTCAGCAGTCTGCAAACACTTTCTCTGCAGAGCCCCAAAACAGGCGTTTTCAGCCCATTACCGGCATATGGAAGAAACAGCAGTAAGCACAGGGAAATATCTGCTTCTAAATCCAAAACGCAGCTATCTAACAGAACGGTTGTCAATGTGTGCACTCAACTTCCAGAGTTAAACCCGTGTGTGGATTCAGCAGTCTGCAAACACTTTCTCTGCAGAGTCCCAAAACAGGCGTTTTCAGCCCATTACCGGCATATGGAAGAAACAGCAGTAAGCACAGGGAAATATCTGCTTCTAAATCCAAAACGCAGCTATCTAACAGAACGGTTGTCAATGTGAGCACTCAACTTCCAGAGTTAAACCCGTGTGTGGATTCAGCAGTCTGCAAACACTTTCTCTGCAGAGTCCCAAAACAGGCGTTTTCAGCCCATTACCGGCATATGGAAGAAACAGCAGTAAGCACAGGGAAATATCTGCTTCTAAATCCAAAACGCAGCTATCTAACAGAACGGTTGTCAATGTGTGCACTCAACTTCCAGAGTTAAACCCGTGTGTGGATTCAGCAGTCTGCAAACATCTTCTCTGCAGAGTCCCAAAACAGGCGTTTTCAGCCCATTACCGGCATATGGAAGAAACAGCAGTAAGCACAGGGAAATATCTGCTTCTAAATCCAAAACGCAGCTATCTAACAGAACGGTTGTCAATGTGTGCACTCAACTTCCAGAGTTAAACCCGTGTGTGGATTCAGCAGTCTGCAAACACTTTCTCTGCAGAGTCCCAAAACAGGCGTTTTCAGCCCATTACCGGCATATGGAAGAAACAGCAGTAAGCACAGGGAAATATCTGCTTCTAAATCCAAAACGCAGCTATCTAACAGAACGGTTGTCAATGTGCTCACTCAACTTCCAGAGTTAAACCCGTGTGTGGATTCAGCAGTCTGCAAACATCTTCTCTGCAGAGTCCCAAAACAGGCGTTTTCAGCCCATTACCGGCATATGGAAGAAACAGCAGTAAGCACAGGGAAATATCTGCTTCTAAATCCAAAACGCAGCTATCTAACAGAACAGTTGTCAATGTGTGCACTCAACTTCCAGAGTTAAACCTGTGTGTGGATTCAGCAGTCTGCAAACATCTTCTCTGCAGAGTCCCAAAACAGGCGTTTTCAGCCCATTACCGGCATATGGAAGAAACAGCAGTAAGCCGAGGGAAATATCTGCTTCTAAATCCAAAACGCAGCTATCTAACAGAACGGTTGTCAATGTGTGCACTCAACTTCCAGAGTTAAACACGTGTGTGGATTCAGCAGTCTGCAAACACTTTCTCTGCAGAGTCCCAAAACAGGCGTTTTCAGCCCATTACCGGCATATGGAAGAAACAGCAGTAAGCAGAGGGAAATATCTGCTTCTAAATCCAAAACGCAGCTATCTAACAGAACGGTTGTCAATGTGTGCACTCAACTTCCAGAGTTAAACCCGTGTGTGGATTCAGCAGTCTGCAAACACTTTCTCTGCAGAGCCCCAAAACAGGCGTTTTCAGCCCATTACCGGCATATGGAAGAAACAGCAGTAAGCACAGGGAAATATCTGCTTCTAAATCCAAAACGCAGCTATCTAACAGAACGGTTGTCAATGTGTGCACTCAACTTCCAGAGTTAAACCCGTGTGTGGATTCAGCAGTCTGCAAACACTTTCTCTGCAGAGTCCCAAAACAGGCGTTTTCAGCCCATTACCGGCATATGGAAGAAACAGCAGTAAGCACAGGGAAATATCTGATTCTAAATCCAAAACGCAGCTATCTAACAGAACGGTTGTCAATGTGTGCACTCAACTTCCAGAGTTAAACCCGTGTGTGGATTCAGCAGTCTGCAAACACTTTCTCTGCAGAGTCCCAAAACAGGCATTTTCAGCCCATTACCGGCATATGGAAGAAACAGCAGTAAGCATAGGGAAATATCTGCTTATAAATCCAAAACGCAGCTATCTAACAGAACGGTTGTCAATGTGTGCACTCATCTTCCGGAGTTAAACCCGTGTGTGTATGCAGCAGTCTGCAAACACTTTCTCTGCAGAGTCCCAAAACAGGCGTTTTCAGCCCATTACCGGCATATGGAAGAAACAGCAGTAAGCACAGGGAAATATCTGCTTCTAAATCCAAAACGCAGCTATCTAACAGAACGGTTTTCAATGTGTGCACTCAACTTCCAGAGTTAAACCCATGTGTGGATTCAGCAGTCTGCAAACACTTTCTCCGCAGAGTCCCAAAACAGGCGTTTTCAGCCCATTACCGGCATATGGAAGAAACAGCAGTAAGCCCAGGGAAATATCTGCTTCTAAATCCAAAACGCAGCTATCTAACAGAACGGTTGTCAATGTGTGCACTCAACTTCCAGAGCTAAACCCGTGTGTGGATTCAGCAGTCTGCAAACACTTTCTCTGCAGAGTCCCAAAACAGGCGTTTTCAGTCCATTACCGGCATATGGAAGAAACAGCAGTAAGCACAGGGAAATATCTGCTTCTAAATCCAAAACGCAGCTATCTAACAGAACGGTTGTCAATGTGTGCACTCAACTTCCAGAGTTAAACCCGTGTGTGGATTCAGCAGTCTGCAAACACTTTCTCTGCAGTGTCCCAAAACAGGCGTTTTCAGCCCATTACCGGCATATGGAAGAAACAGCAGTAAGCACAGGGAAATATCTGCTTCTAAATCCAAAACGCAGCTATCTAACAGAACGGTTGTCAATGTGTGCACTCAACTTCCAGAGTTAAACCCATGTGTGGATTCAGCAGTCTGCAAACACTTTCTCTGCAGAGTCCCAAAACAGGCGTTTTCAGCCCATTACCGGCATATGGAAGAAACAGCAGTAAGCCCAGGGAAATATATGCTTCTAAATCCAAAACGCAGCTATCTAACAGAACGGTTGTCAATGTGTGCACTCAACTTCCCGAGTTAAACCGGTGTGTGGATTCAGCAGTCTGCAAACACTTTCTCTGCAGAGTCCCAAAACAGGCGTTTTCAGTCCATTACCGGCATATGGAAGAAACATCAGTAAGCACAGGGAAATATCTGCTTCTAAATCCAAAACGCAGCTATCTAACAGAACGGTTGTCAATGTGTGCACTCAACTTCCAGAGTTAAACCAGTGTGTGGATTCAGCAGTCTGCAAACACTTTCTCTGCAGAGTCCCAAAACAGGCGTTTTCAGCCCATTACCGGAATATGGAAGAAACAGCAGTAAGCACAGGGAAATATCTGATTCTAAATCCAAAACGCAGCTATCTAACAGAACGGTTGCCAATGTGTGCACTCAACTTCCAGAGTTAAACCCGTGTGTGGATTCAGCAGTCTGCAAACACTTTCTCTGCAGAGTCCCAAAACAAGCGTTTTCAGCCCATTACCGGCATATGGAAGAAACAGCAGTAAGCACAGGGAAATATCTGCTTCTAAATCCAAAACGCAGCTATCTAACAGAACGGTTGTCAATGTGTGCACTCAACTTCCAGAGTTAAACCCTTGTGTGGATTCAGCAGTCTGCAAACACTTTCTCTGCAGAGCCCCAAAACAGGCGTTTTCAGCCCATTACCGGCATATGGAAGAAACAGCAGTAAGCACAGGGAAATATCTGCTTCTAAATCCAAAACGCAGCTATCTAACAGAACGGTTGTCAATGTGTGCACTCAACTTCCAGAGTTAAACCCGTGTGTGGATTCAGCAGTCTGCAAACACTTTCTCTGCAGAGTCCCAAAACAGGCGTTTTCAGCCCATTACCGGCATATGGAAGAAACAGCAGTAAGCACAGGGAAATATCTGCTTCTAAATCCAAAACGCAGCTATCTAACAGAACGGTTGTCAATGTGAGCACTCAACTTCCAGAGTTAAACCCGTGTGTGGATTCAGCAGTCTGCAAACACTTTCTCTGCAGAGTCCCAAAACAGGCGTTTTCAGCCCATTACCGGCATATGGAAGAAACAGCAGTAAGCACAGGGAAATATCTGCTTCTAAATCCAAAACGCAGCTATCTAACAGAACGGTTGTCAATGTGTGCACTCAACTTCCAGAGTTAAACCCGTGTGTGGATTCAGCAGTCTGCAAACATCTTCTCTGCAGAGTCCCAAAACAGGCGTTTTCAGCCCATTACCGGCATATGGAAGAAACAGCAGTAAGCACAGGGAAATATCTGCTTCTAAATCCAAAACGCAGCTATCTAACAGAACGGTTGTCAATGTGTGCACTCAACTTCCAGAGTTAAACCCGTGTGGGGATTCAGCAGTCTGCAAACATCTTCTCTGCAGAGTCCCAAAACAGGCGTTTTCAGCCCATTACCGGCATATGGAAGAAACAGCAGTAAGCCCAGGGAAATATCTGCTTCTAAATCCAAAACGCAGCTATCTAACAGAACGGTTGTCAATGTGTGCACTCAACTTCCAGAGTTAAACCCGTGTGTGGATTCAGCAGTCTGCAAACACTTTCTCTGCAGAGCCCCAAAACAGGCGTTTTCAGCCCATTACCGGCATATGGAAGAAACAGCAGTCAGCCCAGGGAAATATCTGCTTCTAAATCCAAAACGCAGCTATCTAACAGAACGGTTGTCAATGTGTGCACTCAACTTCCAGAGTCAAACCCATGTGTGGATTCAGCAGTCTGCAAACACTTTCTCTGCAGAGTCCCAAAACAGGCGTTTTCAGCCCATTACCGGCATATGGAAGAAACAGCAGTAAGCCCAGGGAAATATATGCTTCTAAATCCAAAACGCAGCTATCTAACAGAACGGTTGTCAATGTGTGCACTCAACTTCCAGAGTTAAACCCGTGTGTGGATTCAGCAGTCTGCAAACACTTTCTCTGCAGAGTCCCAAAACAGGCGTTTTCAGTCCATTACCGGCATATGGAAGAAACAGCAGTAAGCACAGGGAAATATCTGCTTCTAAATCCAAAACGCAGCTATCTAACAGAACGGTTGTCAATGTGTTCACTCAACTTCCAGAGTTAAACCTGTGTGTGGATTCAGCAGTCTGCAAACACTTTCTCTGCAGAGTCCCAAAACAGGCGTTTTCAGCCCATTACCGGCATATGGAAGAAACAGCAGTAAGCACAGGGAAATATCTGATTCTAAATCCAAAACGCAGCTATCTAACAGAACAGTTGTCAATGTGTGCACTCAACTTCCAGAGTTAAACCCGTGTGTGGATTCAGCAGTCTGCAAACACTTTCTCTGCAGAGTCCCAAAACAGGCGTTTTCAGCCCATTACCGGCATATGGAAGAAACAGCAGTAAGCACAGGGAAATATCTGCTTCTAAATCCAAAACGCAGCTATCTAACAGAACGGTTGTCAATGTGTGCACTCAACTTCCAGAGTTGAACCCGTGTGTGGATTCAGCAGTCTGCAAACACTTTCTCTGCAGAGCCCCAAAACAGGCGTTTTCAGCCCATTACCGGCATATGGAAGAAACAGCAGTAAGCACAGGGAAATATCTGCTTCTAAATCCAAAACGCAGCTATCTAACAGAACGGTTGTCAATGTGTGCACTCAACTTCCAGAGTTAAACCCGTGTGTGGATTCAGCAGTCTGAAAACACTTTCTCTGCAGAGTCCCAAAACAGGCGTTTTCAGCCCATTACCGGCATATGGAAGAAACAGCAGTAAGCAGAGGGAAATATCTGATTCTAAATCCAAAACGCAGCTATCTAACAGAACGGTTGTCAATGTGTGCACTCAACTTCCAGAGTTAAACCCGTGTGTGGATTCAGCAGTCTGCAAACACTTTCTCTGCAGAGTCCCAAAACAGGCGTTTTCAGCCCATTACCGGCATATGGAAGAAACAGCAGTAAGCCCAGGGAAATATCTGCTTCTAAATCCAAAACGCAGCTATCTAACAGAACGGTTGTCAATGTGTGCACTCAACTTCCAGAGTTAAACCCGTGTGTGGATTCAGCAGTCTGCAAACACTTTCTCTGCAGAGTCCCAAAACAGGCGTTTTCAGTCCATTACCGGCATATGGAAGAAACAGCAGTAAGCACAGGGAAATATCTGCTTCTAAATCCAAAACGCAGCTATCTAACAGAACGGTTGTCAATGTGTGCACTCAACTTCCAGAGTTAAACCCGTGTGTGGATTCAGCAGTCTGCAAACACTTTCTCTGCAGTGTCCCAAAACAGGCGTTTTCAGCCCATTACCGGCATATGGAAGAAACAGCAGTAAGCACAGGGAAATATCTGCTTCTAAATCCAAAACGCAGCTATCTAACAGAACGGTTGTCAATGTGTGCACTCAACTTCCAGAGTTAAACCCATGTGTGGATTCAGCAGTCTGCAAACACTTTCTCTGCAGAGTCCCAAAACAGGCGTTTTCAGCCCATTACCGGCATATGGAAGAAACAGCAGTAAGCCCAGGGAAATATATGCTTCTAAATCCAAAACGCAGCTATCTAACAGAACGGTTGTCAATGTGTGCACTCAACTTCCCGAGTTAAACCGGTGTGTGGATTCAGCAGTCTGCAAACACTTTCTCTGCAGAGTCCCAAAACAGGCGTTTTCAGTCCATTACCGGCATATGGAAGAAACAGCAGTAAGCACAGGGAAATATCTGCTTCTAAATCCAAAACGCAGCTATCTAACAGAACGGTTGTCAATGTGTGCACTCAACTTCCAGAGTTAAACCCGTGTGTGGATTCAGCAGTCTGCAAACACTTTCTCTGCAGAGTCCCAAAACAGGCGTTTTCAGCCCATTACCGGGATATGGAAGAAACAGCAGTAAGCACAGGGAAATATCTGATTCTAAATCCAAAACGCAGCTATCTAACAGAACGGTTGCCAATGTGTGCACTCAACTTCCAGAGTTCAACCCGTGTGTGGATTCAGCAGTCTGCAAACACTTTCTCTGCAGAGTCCCAAAACAGGCGTTTTCAGCCCATTACCGGCATATGGAAGAAACAGCAGTAAGCACAGGGAAATATCTGCTTCTAAATCCAAAACGCAGCTATCTAACAGAACGGTTGTCAATGTGTGCACTCAACTTCCAGAGTTAAACCCTTGTGTGGATTCAGCAGTCTGCAAACACTTTCTCTGCAGAGCCCCAAAACAGGCGTTTTCAGCCCATTACCGGCATATGGAAGAAACAGCAGTAAGCACAGGGAAATATCTGCTTCTAAATCCAAAACGCAGCTATCTAACAGAACGGTTGTCAATGTGTGCACTCAACTTCCAGAGTTAAACCCGTGTGTGGATTCAGCAGTCTGCAAACACTTTCTCTGCAGAGTCCCAAAACAGGCGTTTTCAGCCCATTACCGGCATATGGAAGAAACAGCAGTAAGCACAGGGAAATATCTGCTTCTAAATCCAAAACGCAGCTATCTAAAAGACCGGTTGCCAATGTGAGCACTCAACTTCCAGAGTTAAACCCGTGTGTGGATTCAGCAGTCTGCAAACACTTTCTCTGCAGAGTCCCAAAACAGGCGTTTTCAGCCCATTACCGGCATATGGAAGAAACAGCAGTAAGCACAGGGAAATATCTGCTTCTAAATCCAAAACGCAGCTATCTAACAGAACGGTTGTCAATGTGTGCACTCAACTTCCAGAGTTAAACCCGTGTGTGGATTCAGCAGTCTGCAAACATCTTCTCTGCAGAGTCCCAAAACAGGCGTTTTCAGCCCATTACCGGCATATGGAAGAAACAGCAGTAAGCACAGGGAAATATCTGCTTCTAAATCCAAAACGCAGCTATCTAACAGACCGGTTGTCAATGTGAGCACTCAACTTCCAGAGTTAAACCCGTGTGTGGATTCAGCAGTCTGCAAACACTTTCTCTGCAGAGTCCCAAAACAGGCGTTTTCAGCCCATTACCGGCATATGGAAGAAACAGCAGTAAGCAGAGGGAAATATCTGCTTCTAAATCCAAAACGCAGCTATCTAACAGAACGGTTGTCAATGTGTGCACTCGACTTCCAGAGTTAAACCCGTGTGTGGATTCAGCAGTCTGCAAACATCTTCTCTGCAGAGTCCCAAAACAGGCGTTTTCAGCCCATTACCGGCATATGGAAGAAACAGCAGTAAGCACAGGGAAATATCTGCTTCTAAATCCAAAACGCAGCTATCTAACAGACCGGTTGTCAATGTGAGCACTCAACTTCCAGAGTTAAACCCGTGTGTGGATTCAGCAGTCTGCAAACACTTTCTCTGCAGAGTCCCAAAACAGGCGTTTTCAGCCCATTACCGGCATATGGAAGAAACAGCAGTAAGCACAGGGAAATATCTGCTTCTAAATCCAAAACGCAGCTATCTAACAGAACGGTTGTCAATGTGTGCACTCAACTTCCAGAGTTAAACCCGTGTGTGGATTCAGCAGTCTGCAAACATCTTCTCTGCAGAGTCCCAAAACAGGCGTTTTCAGCCCATTACCGGCATATGGAAGAAACAGCAGTAAGCACAGGGAAATATCTGCTTCTAAATCCAAAACGCAGCTATCTAACAGAACGGTTGTCAATGTGTGCACTCAACTTCCAGAGTTAAACCCGTGTGGGGATTCAGCAGTCTGCAAACATCTTCTCTGCAGAGTCCCAAAACAGGCGTTTTCAGCCCATTACCGGCATATGGAAGAAACAGCAGTAAGCCCAGGGAAATATCTGCTTTTAAATCCAAAACGCAGCTATCTAACAGAACGGTTGTCAATGTGTGCACTCAACTTCCAGAGTTAAACCCGTGTGTGGATTCAGCAGTCTGCAAACACTTTCTCTGCAGAGTCCCAAAACAGGCGTTTTCAGCCCATTACCGGCATATGGAAGAAACAGCAGTAAGCAGAGGGAAATATCTGCTTCTAAATCCAAAACGCAGCTATCTAACAGAACGGTTGTCAATGTGTGCACTCAACTTCCAGAGTTAAACCCGTGTGTGGATTCAGCAGTCTGCAAACACTTTCTCTGCAGAGCCCCAAAACAGGCGTTTTCAGCCCATTACCGGCATATGGAAGAAACAGCAGTCAGCCCAGGGAAATATCTGCTTCCAAATCCAAAACGCAGCTATCTAACAGAACGGTTGTCAATGTGTGCACTCAACTTCCAGAGTCAAACCCATGTGTGGATTCAGGAGTCTGCAAACACTTTCTCTGCAGAGTCCCAAAACAGGCGTTTTCAGCCCATTACCGGCATATGGAAGAAACAGCAGTAAGCACAGGGAAATATCTGCTTCTAAATCCAAAACGCAGCTATCTAACAGAACGGTTGTCAATGTGTGCACTCAACTTCCAGAGTTAAACCCGTGTGTGGATTCAGCAGTCTGCAAACACTTTCTCTGCAGAGTCCCAAAACAGGCGTTTTCAGCCCATTACCGGCATATGGAAGAAACAGCAGTAAGCACAGGGAAATATCTGATTCTAAATCCAAAACGCAGCTATCTAACAGAACGGTTGTCAATGTGTGCACTCAACTTCCAGAGTTAAACCCGTGTGTGGATTAAGCAGTCTGCAAACACTTTCTCTGCAGAGTCCCAAAACAGGTATTTTCAGCCCATTACCGGCATATGGAAGAAACAGCAGTAAGCATAGGGAAATATCTGCTTATAAATCCAAAACGCAGCTATCTAACAGAACGGTTGTCAATGTGTGCACTCATCTTCCAGAGTTAAACCCGTGTGTGGATGCAGCAGTCTGCAAACACTTTCTCTGCAGAGTCCCAAAACAGGCGTTTTCAGCCCATTACCGGCATATGGAAGAAACAGCAGTAAGCACAGGGAAATATCTGCTTCTAAATCCAAAACGCAGCTATCTTAACAGAACGGTTGTCAATGTGTGCACTCAACTTCCAGAGTTAAACCCATGTGTGGATTCAGCAGTCTGCAAACACTTTCTCCGCAGAGTCCCAAAACAGGCGTTTTCAGCCCATTACCGGCATATGGAAGAAACAGCAGTAAGCCCAGGGAAATATCTGCTTCTAAATCCAAAACGCAGCTATCTAACAGAACGGTTGTCAATGTGTGCACTCAACTTCCAGAGTTAAACCCGTGTGTGGATTCAGCAGTCTGCAAACACTTTCTCTGCAGAGTCCCAAAACAGGCGTTTTCAGTCCATTAACGGCATATGGAAGAAACAGCAGTAAGCACAGGGAAATATCTGCTTCTAAATCCAAAACGCAGCTATCTAACAGAACGGTTGTCAATGTGTGCACTCAACTTCCAGAGTTAAACCCGTGTGTGGATTCAGCAGTCTGCAAACACTTTCTCTGCAGTGTCCCAAAACAGGCGTTTTCAGCCCATTACCGGCATATGGAAGAAACAGCAGTAAGCACAGGGAAATATCTGCTTCTAAATCCAAAACGCAGCTATCTAACAGAACGGTTGTCAATGTGTGCACTCAATTTCCAGAGTTAAACCCATGTGTGGATTCAGCAGTCTGCAAACACTTTCTCTGCAGAGTCCCAAAACAGGCGTTTTCAGCCCATTACCGGCATATGGAAGAAACAGCAGTAAGCCCAGGGAAATATATGCTTCTAAATCCAAAACGCAGCTATCTAACAGAACGGTTGTCAATGTGTGCACTCAACTTCCCGAGTTAAACCGGTGTGTGGATTCAGCAGTCTGCAAACACTTTCTCTGCAGAGTCCCAAAACAGGCGTTTTCAGTCCATTACCGGCATATGGAAGAAACAGCAGTAAGCACAGGGAAATATCTGCTTCTAAATCCAAAACGCAGCTATCTAACAGAACGGTTGTCAATGTGTGCACTCAACTTCCAGAGTTAAACCCGTGTGTGGATTCAGCAGTCTGCAAACACTTTCTCTGCAGAGTCCCAAAACAGGCGTTTTCAGCCCATTACCGGCATATGGAAGAAACAGCAGTAAGCACAGGGAAATATCTGATTCTAAATCCAAAACGCAGCTATCTAACAGAACGGTTGCCAATGTGTGCACTCAACTTCCAGAGTTAAACCCGTGTGTGGATTCAGCAGTCTGCAAACACTTTCTCTGCAGAGTCCCAAAACAGGCGTTTTCAGCCCATTACCGGCATATGGAAGAAACAGCAGTAAGCACAGGGAAATATCTGCTTCTAAATCCAAAACGCAGCTATCTAACAGAACGGTTGTCAATGTGTGCACTCAACTTCCAGAGTTAAACCCTTGTGTGGATTCAGCAGTCTGCAAACACTTTCTCTGCAGAGCCCCAAAACAGGCGTTTTCAGCCCATTACCGGCATATGGAAGAAACAGCAGTAAGCACAGGGAAATATCTGCTTCTAAATCCAAAACGCAGCTATCTAACAGAACGGTTGTCAATGTGTGCACTCAACTTCCAGAGTTAAACCCGTGTGTGGATTCAGCAGTCTGCAAACACTTTCTCTGCAGAGTCCCAAAACAGGCGTTTTCAGTCCATTACCGGCATATGGAAGAAACAGCAGTAAGCACAGGGAAATATCTGCTTCTAAATCCAAAACGCAGCTATCTAACAGACCGGTTGTCAATGTGAGCACTCAACTTCCAGAGTTAAACCCGTGTGTGGATTCAGCAGTCTGCAAACACTTTCTCTGCAGAGTCCCAAAACAGGCGTTTTCAGCCCATTACCGGCATATGGAAGAAACAGCAGTAAGCACAGGGAAATATCTGCTTCTAAATCCAAAACGCAGCTATCTAACAGAACGGTTGTCAATGTGTGCACTAAACTTCCAGAGTTAAACCCGTGTGTGGATTCAGCAGTCTGCAAACATCTTCTCTGCAGAGTCCCAAAACAGGCGTTTTCAGCCCATTACCGGCATATGGAAGAAACAGCAGTAAGCACAGGGAAATATCTGCTTCTAAATCCAAAACGCAGCTATCTAACAGAACGGTTGTCAATGTGTGCACTCAACTTCCAGAGTTAAACCCGTGTGTGGATTCAGCAGTCTGCAAACACTTTCTCTGCAGAGTCCCAAAACAGGCGTTTTCAGCCCATTACCGGCATATGGAAGAAACAGCAGTAAGCCCAGGGAAATATCTGCTTCTAAATCCAAAACGCAGCTATCTAACAGAACGGTTGTCAATGTGTGCACTCAACTTCCAGAGTTAAACCCGTGTGTGGATTCAGCAGTCTGCAAACACTTTCTCTGCAGAGTCCCAAAACAGGCGTTTTCAGCCCATTACCGGCATATGGAAGAAACAGCAGTAAGCAGAGGGAAATATCTGCTTCTAAATCCAAAACGCAGCTATCTAACAGAACGGTTGTCAATGTGTGCACTCAACTTCCAGAGTTAAACCCGTGTGTGGATTCAGCAGATTGCAAACACTTTCTCTGCAGAGCCCCAAAACAGGCGTTTTCAGCCCATTACCGGCATATGGAAGAAACAGCAGTCAGCCCAGGGAAATATCTGCTTCCAAATCCAAAACGCAGCTATCTAACAGAACGGTTGTCAATGTGTGCACTCAACTTCCAGAGTCAAACCCATGTGTGGATTCAGCAGTCTGCAAACACTTTCTCTGCAGAGTCCCAAAACAGGCGTTTTCAGCCCATTACCGGCATATGGAAGAAACAGCAGTAAGCACAGGGAAATATCTGCTTCTAAATCCAAAACGCAGCTATCTAACAGAACGGTTGTCAATGTGTGCACTCAACTTCCAGAGTTAAACCCGTGTGTGGATTCAGCAGTCTGCAAACACTTTCTCTGCAGAGTCCCAAAACAGGCGTTTTCAGCCCATTACCGGCATATGGAAGAAACAGCAGTAAGCACAGGGAAATATCTGATTCTAAATCCAAAACGCAGCTATCTAACAGAACGGTTGTCAATGTGTGCACTCAACTTCCAGAGTTAAACCGGTGTGTGGATTAAGCAGTCTGCAAACACTTTCTCTGCAGAGTCCCAAAACAGGTATTTTCAGCCCATTACCGGCATATGGAAGAAACAGCAGTAAGCATAGGGAAATATCTGCTTATAAATCCAAAACGCAGCTATCTAACAGAACGGTTGTCAATGTGTGCACTCATCTTCCAGAGTTAAACCCGTGTGTGGATGCAGCAGTCTGCAAACACTTTCTCTGCAGAGTCCCAAAACAGGCGTTTTCAGCCCATTACCGGCATATGGAAGAAACAGCAGTAAGCACAGGGAAATATCTGCTTCTAAATCCAAAACGCAGCTATCTAACAGAACGGTTGTCAATGTGTGCACTCAACTTCCAGAGTTAAACCCATGTGTGGATTCAGCAGTCTGCAAACACTTTCTCCGCAGAGTCCCAAAACAGGCGTTTTCAGCCCATTACCGGCATATGGAAGAAACAGCAGTAAGCCCAGGGAAATATCTGCTTCTAAATCCAAAACGCAGCTATCTAACAGAACGGTTGTCAATGTGTGCACTCAACTTCCAGAGTTAAACCCGTGTGTGGATTCAGCAGTCTGCAAACACTTTCTCTGCAGAGTCCCAAAACAGGCGTTTTCAGTCCATTACCGGCATATGGAAGAAACAGCAGTAAGCACAGGGAAATATCTGCTTCTAAATCCAAAACGCAGCTATCTAACAGAACGGTTGTCAATGTGTGCACTCAACTTCCAGAGTTAAACCCGTGTGTGGATTCAGCAGTCTGCAAACACTTTCTCTGCAGTGTCCCAAAACAGGCGTTTTCAGCCCATTACCGGCATATGGAAGAAACAGCAGTAAGCACAGGGAAATATCTGCTTCTAAATCCAAAACGCAGCTATCTAACAGAACGGTTGTCAATGTGTGCACTCAACTTCCAGAGTTAAACCCATGTGTGGATTCAGCAGTCTGCAAACACTTTCTCTGCAGAGTCCCAAAACAGGCGTTTTCAGCCCATTACCGGCATATGGAAGAAACAGCAGTAAGCCCAGGGAAATATATGCTTCTAAATCCAAAACGCAGCTATCTAACAGAACGGTTGTCAATGTGTGCACTCAACTTCCCGAGTTAAACCGGTGTGTGGATTCAGCAGTCTGCAAACACTTTCTCTGCAGAGTCCCAAAACAGGCGTTTTCACTCCATTACCGGCATATGGAAGAAACAGCAGTAAGCACAGGGAAATATCTGCTTCTAAATCCAAAACGCAGCTATCTAACAGAACGGTTGTCAATGTGTGCACTCAACTTCCAGAGTTAAACCCGTGTGTGGATTCAGCAGTCTGCAAACATCTTCTCTGCAGAGTCCCAAAACAGGCGTTTTCAGCCCATTACCGGCATATGGAAGAAACAGCAGTAAGCACAGGGAAATATCTGCTTCTAAATCCAAAACGCAGCTATCTAACAGAACGGTTGTCAATGTGTGCACTCAACTTCCAGAGTTAAACCCGTGTGGGGATTCAGCAGTCTGCAAACATCTTCTCTGCAGAGTCCCAAAACAGGCGTTTTCAGCCCATTACCGGCATATGGAAGAAACAGCAGTAAGCCCAGGGAAATATCTGCTTCTAAATCCAAAACGCAGCTATCTAACAGAACGGTTGTCAATGTGTGCACTCAACTTCCAGAGTCAAACCCATGTGTGGATTCAGCAGTCTGCAAACACTTTCTCTGCAGAGTCCCAAAACAGGCGTTTTCAGCCCATTACCGGCATATGGAAGAAACAGCAGTAAGCCCAGGGAAATATATGCTTCTAAATCCAAAACGCAGCTATCTAACAGAACGGTTGTCAATGTGTGCACTCAACTTCCAGAGTTAAACCCGTGTGTGGATTCAGCAGTCTGCAAACACTTTCTCTGCAGAGTCCCAAAACAGGCGTTTTCAGCCCATTACCGGCATATGGAAGAAACAGCAGTAAGCACAGGGAAATATCTGCTTCTAAATCCAAAACGCAGCTATCTAACAGAACGGTTGTCAATGTGTTCACTCAACTTCCAGAGTTAAACCCGTGTGTGGATTCAGCAGTCTGCAAACACTTTCTCTGCAGAGTCCCAAAACAGGCGTTTTCAGCCCATTACCGGCATATGGAAGAAACAGCAGTAAGCACAGGGAAATATCTGATTCTAAATCCAAAACGCAGCTATCTAACAGAACAGTTGTCAATGTGTGCACTCAACTTCCAGAGTTAAACCCGTGTGTGGATTCAGCAGTCTGCAAACACTTTCTCTGCAGAGTCCCAAAACAGGCGTTTTCAGCCCATTACCGGCATATGGAAGAAACAGCAGTAAGCACAGGGAAATATCTGCTTCTAAATCCAAAACGCAGCTATCTAACAGAACGGTTGTCAATGTGTGCACTCAACTTCCAGAGTTGAACCCGTGTGTGGATTCAGCAGTCTGCAAACACTTTCTCTGCAGAGCCCCAAAACAGGCGTTTTCAGCCCATTACCGGCATATGGAAGAAACAGCAGTAAGCAGAGGGAAATATCTGCTTCTAAATCCAAAACGCAGCTATCTAACAGAACGGTTGTCAATGTGTGCACTCAACTTCCAGAGTTAAACCCGTGTGTGGATTCAGCAGTCTGCAAACACTTTCTCTGCAGAGTCCCAAAACAGGCGTTTTCAGCCCATTACCGGCATATGGAAGAAACAGCAGTAAGCACAGGGAAATATCTGATTCTAAATCCAAAACGCAGCTATCTAACAGAACGGTTGTCAATGTGTGCACTCAACTTCCAGAGTTAAACCCGTGTGTGGATTCAGCAGTCTGCAAACACTTTCTCTGCAGAGTCCCAAAACAGGCATTTTCAGCCCATTACCGGCTTATGGAAGAAACAGCAGTAAGCATAGGGAAATATCTGCTTATAAATCCAAAACGCAGCTATCTAACAGAACGGTTGTCAATGTGTGCACTCATCTTCCAGAGTTAAACCCGTGTGTGGATGCAGCAGTCTGCAAACACTTTCTCTGCAGAGTCCCAAAACAGGCGTTTTCAGCCCATTACCGGCATATGGAAGAAACAGCAGTAAGCCCAGGGAAATATCTGCTTCTAAATCCAAAACGCAGCTATCTAACAGAACGGTTGTCAATGTGTGCACTCAACTTCCAGAGTTAAACCCATGTGTGGATTCAGCAGTCTGCAAACACTTTCTCCGCAGAGTCCCAAAACAGGCGTTTTCAGCCCATTACCGGCATATGGAAGAAACAGCAGTAAGCCCAGGGAAATATCTGCTTCTAAATCCAAAACGCAGCTATCTAACAGAACGGTTGTCAATGTGTGCACTCAACTTCCAGAGTTAAACCCGTGTGTGGATTCAGCAGTCTGCAAACACTTTCTCTGCAGAGTCCCAAAACAGGCGTTTTCAGTCAATTACCGGCATATGGAAGAAACAGCAGTAAGCACAGGGAAATATCTGCTTCTAAATCCAAAACGCAGCTATCTAACAGAACGGTTGTCAATGTGTGCACTCAACTTCCAGAGTTAAACCCGTGTGTGGATTCAGCAGTCTGCAAACACTTTCTCTGCAGAGTCCCAAAACAGGCGTTTTTCAGCCCATTACCGGAATATGGAAGAAACAGCAGTAAGCCCAGGGAAATATCTGCTTCTAAATCCAAAACGCAGCTATCTAACAGAACGGTTGTCAATGTGTGCACTCAACTTCCAGAGTTAAACCCATGTGTGGATTCAGCAGTCTGCAAACACTTTCTCTGCAGAGTCCCAAAACAGGCGTTTTCAGCCCATTACCGGCATATGGAAGAAACAGCAGTAAGCCCAGGGAAATATATGCTTCTAAATCCAAAACGCAGCTATCTAACAGAACGGTTGTCAATGTGTGCACTCAACTTCCCGAGTTAAACCCGTGTGTGGATTCAGCAGTCTGCAAACACTTTCTCTGCAGAGTCCCAAAACAGGCGTTTTCAGTCCATTACCGGCATATGGAAGAAACAACAGTAAGCACAGGGAAATATCTGCTTCTAAATCCAAAACGCAGCTATCTAACAGAACGGTTGTCAATGTGTGCACTCAACTTCCAGAGTTAAACCCGTGTGTGGATTCAGCAGTCTGCAAACACTTTCTCTGCAGAGTCCCAAAACAGGCGTTTTCAGCCCATTACCGGCATATGGAAGAAACAGCAGTAAGCACAGGGAAATATCTGCTTCTAAATCCAAAACGCAGCTATCTAACAGAACGGTTGTCAATGTGTGCACTCAACTTCCAGAGTTAAACCCGTGTGTGGATTCAGCAGTCTGCAAACACTTTCTCTGCAGAGTCCCAAAACAGGCGTTTTCAGCCCATTACCGGCATATGGAAGAAACAGCAGTAAGCACAGGGAAATATCTGCTTCTAAATCCAAAACGCAGCTATCTAACAGAACGGTTGTCAATGTGTGCACTCAACTTCCAGAGTTAAACCCTTGTGTGGATTCAGCAGTCTGCAAACACTTTCTCTGCAGAGCCCCAAAACAGGCGTTTTCAGCCCATTACCGGCATATGGAAGAAACAGCAGTAAGCACAGGGAAATATCTGCTTCTAAATCCAAAACGCAGCTATCTAACAGAACGGTTGTCAATGTGTGCACTCAACTTCCAGAGTTAAACCCGTGTGTGGATTCAGCAGTCTGCAAACACTTTCTCTGCAGAGTCCCAAAACAGGCGTTTTCAGCCCATTACCGGCATATGGAAGAAACAGCAGTAAGCACAGGGAAATATCTGCTTCTAAATCCAAAACGCAGCTATCTAACAGAACGGTTGTCAATGTGAGCACTCAACTTCCAGAGTTAAACCCGTGTGTGGATTCAGCAGTCTGCAAACACTTTCTCTGCAGAGTCCCAAAACAGGCGTTTTCAGCCCATTACCGGCATATGGAAGAAACAGCAGTAAGCACAGGGAAATATCTGCTTCTAAATCCAAAACGCAGCTATCTAACAGAACGGTTGTCAATGTGTGCACTCAACTTCCAGAGTTAAACCCGTGTGTGGATTCAGCAGTCTGCAAACATCTTCTCTGCAGAGTCCCAAAACAGGCGTTTTCAGCCCATTACCGGCATATGGAAGAAACAGCAGTAAGCACAGGGAAATATCTGCTTCTAAATCCAAAACGCAGCTATCTAACAGAACGGTTGTCAATGTGTGCACTCAACTTCCAGAGTTAAACCCGTGTGGGGATTCAGCAGTCTGCAAACATCTTCTCTGCAGAGTCCCAAAACAGGCGTTTTCAGCCAATTACCGGCATATGGAAGAAACAGCAGTAAGCCCAGGGAAATATCTGCTTCTAAATCCAAAACGCAGCTATCTAACAGAACGGTTGTCAATGTGTGCACTCAACTTCCAGAGTTAAACCCGTGTGTGGATTCAGCAGTCTGCAAACACTTTCTCTGCAGAGTCCCAAAACAGGCGTTTTCAGCCCATTACCGGCATATGGAAGAAACAGCAGTAAGCAGAGGGAAATATCTGCTTCTAAATCCAAAACGCAGCTATCTAACAGAACGGTTGTCAATGTGTGCACTCAACTTCCAGAGTTAAACCCGTGTGTGGATTCAGCAGTCTGCAAACACTTTCTCTGCAGAGCCCCAAAACAGGCGTTTTCAGCCCATTACCTGCATATGGAAGAAACAGCAGTCAGCCCAGGGAAATATCTGCTTCTAAATCCAAAACGCAGCTATCTAACAGAACGGTTGTCAATGTGTGCACTCAACTTCCAGAGTCAAACCCATGTGTGGATTCAGCAGTCTGCAAACACTTTCTCTGCAGAGTCCCAAAACAGGCGTTTTCAGCCCATTACCGGCATATGGAAGAAACAGCAGTAAGCCCAGGGAAATATATGCTTCTAAATCCAAAACGCAGCTATCTAACAGAACGGTTGTCAATGTGTGCACTCAACTTCCAGAGTTAAACCCGTGTGTGGATTCAGCAGTCTGCAAACACTTTCTCTGCAGAGTCCCAAAACAGGCGTTTTCAGTCCATTACCGGCATATGGAAGAAACAGCAGTAAGCACAGGGAAATATCTGCTTCTAAATCCAAAACGCAGCTATCTAACAGAACGGTTGTCAATGTGTTCACTCAACTTCCAGAGTTAAACCCGTGTGTGGATTCAGCAGTCTGCAAACACTTTCTCTGCAGAGTCCCAAAACAGGCGTTTTCAGCCCATTACCGGCATATGGAAGAAACAGCAGTAAGCACAGGGAAATATCTGATTCTAAATCCAAAACGCAGCTATCTAACAGAACGGTTGTCAATGTGTGCACTCAACTTCCAGAGTTAAACCCGTGTGTGGATTCAGCAGTCTGCAAACACTTTCTCTGCAGAGTCCCAAAACAGGCATTTTCAGCCCATTACCGGCTTATGGAAGAAACAGCAGTAAGCATAGGGAAATATCTGCTTATAAATCCAAAACGCAGCTATCTAACAGAACGGTTGTCAATGTGTGCACTCATCTTCCAGAGTTAAACCCGTGTGTGGATGCAGCAGTCTGCAAACACTTTCTCTGCAGAGTCCCAAAACAGGCGTTTTCAGCCCATTACCGGCATATGGAAGAAACAGCAGTAAGCCCAGGGAAATATCTGCTTCTAAATCCAAAACGCAGCTATCTAACAGAACGGTTGTCAATGTGTGCACTCAACTTCCAGAGTTAAACCCATGTGTGGATTCAGCAGTCTGCAAACACTTTCTCCGCAGAGTCCCAAAACAGGCGTTTTCAGCCCATTACCGGCATATGGAAGAAACAGCAGTAAGCCCAGGGAAATATCTGCTTCTAAATCCAAAACGCAGCTATCTAACAGAACGGTTGTCAATGTGTGCACTCAACTTCCAGAGTTAAACCCGTGTGTGGATTCAGCAGTCTGCAAACACTTTCTCTGCAGAGTCCCAAAACAGGCGTTTTCAGTCCATTACCGGCATATGGAAGAAACAGCAGTAAGCACAGGGAAATATCTGCTTCTAAATCCAAAACGCAGCTATCTAACAGAACGGTTGTCAATGTGTGCACTCAACTTCCAGAGTTAAACCCGTGTGTGGATTCAGCAGTCTGCAAACACTTTCTCTGCAGAGTCCCAAAACAGGCGTTTTTCAGCCCATTACCGGAATATGGAAGAAACAGCAGTAAGCCCAGGGAAATATCTGCTTCTAAATCCAAAACGCAGCTATCTAACAGAACGGTTGTCAATGTGTGCACTCAACTTCCAGAGTTAAACCCATGTGTGGATTCAGCAGTCTGCAAACACTTTCTCTGCAGAGTCCCAAAACAGGCGTTTTCAGCCCATTACCGGCATATGGAAGAAACAGCAGTAAGCCCAGGGAAATATATGCTTCTAAATCCAAAACGCAGCTATCTAACAGAACGGTTGTCAATGTGTGCACTCAACTTCCCGAGTTAAACCCGTGTGTGGATTCAGCAGTCTGCAAACACTTTCTCTGCAGAGTCCCAAAACAGGCGTTTTCAGTCCATTACCGGCATATGGAAGAAACAACAGTAAGCACAGGGAAATATCTGCTTCTAAATCCAAAACGCAGCTATCTAACAGAACGGTTGTCAATGTGTGCACTCAACTTCCAGAGTTAAACCCGTGTGTGGATTCAGCAGTCTGCAAACACTTTCTCTGCAGAGTCCCAAAACAGGCGTTTTCAGCCCATTACCGGCATATGGAAGAAACAGCAGTAAGCACAGGGAAATATCTGATTCTAAATCCAAAACGCAGCTATCTAACAGAACGGTTGTCAATGTGTGCACTCAACTTCCAGAGTTAAACCCGTGTGTGGATTCAGCAGTCTGCAAACACTTTCTCTGCAGAGTCCCAAAACAGGCGTTTTCAGCCCATTACCGGCATATGGAAGAAACAGCAGTAAGCACAGGGAAATATCTGCTTCTAAATCCAAAACGCAGCTATCTAACAGAACGGTTGTCAATGTGTGCACTCAACTTCCAGAGTTAAACCCTTGTGTGGATTCAGCAGTCTGCAAACACTTTCTCTGCAGAGCCCCAAAACAGGCGTTTTCAGCCCATTACCGGCATATGGAAGAAACAGCAGTAAGCACAGGGAAATATCTGCTTCTAAATCCAAAACGCAGCTATCTAACAGAACGGTTGTCAATGTGTGCACTCAACTTCCAGAGTTAAACCCGTGTGTGGATTCAGCAGTCTGCAAACACTTTCTCTGCAGAGTCCCAAAACAGGCGTTTTCAGCCCATTACCGGCATATGGAAGAAACAGCAGTAAGCACAGGGAAATATCTGCTTCTAAATCCAAAACGCAGCTATCTAACAGAACGGTTGTCAATGTGAGCACTCAACTTCCAGAGTTAAACCCGTGTGTGGATTCAGCAGTCTGCAAACACTTTCTCTGCAGAGTCCCAAAACAGGCGTTTTCAGCCCATTACCGGCATATGGAAGAAACAGCAGTAAGCACAGGGAAATATCTGCTTCTAAATCCAAAACGCAGCTATCTAACAGAACGGTTGTCAATGTGTGCACTCAACTTCCAGAGTTAAACCCGTGTGTGGATTCAGCAGTCTGCAAACATCTTCTCTGCAGAGTCCCAAAACAGGCGTTTTCAGCCCATTACCGGCATATGGAAGAAACAGCAGTAAGCACAGGGAAATATCTGCTTCTAAATCCAAAACGCAGCTATCTAACAGAACGGTTGTCAATGTGTGCACTCAACTTCCAGAGTTAAACCCGTGTGGGGATTCAGCAGTCTGCAAACATCTTCTCTGCAGAGTCCCAAAACAGGCGTTTTCAGCCCATTACCGGCATATGGAAGAAACAGCAGTAAGCCCAGGGAAATATCTGCTTCTAAATCCAAAACGCAGCTATCTAACAGAACGGTTGTCAATGTGTGCACTCAACTTCCAGAGTTAAACCCGTGTGTGGATTCAGCAGTCTGCAAACACTTTCTCTGCAGAGTCCCAAAACAGGCGTTTTCAGCCCATTACCGGCATATGGAAGAAACAGCAGTAAGCAGAGGGAAATATCTGCTTCTAAATCCAAAACGCAGCTATCTAACAGAACGGTTGTCAATGTGTGCACTCAACTTCCAGAGTTAAACCCGTGTGTGGATTCAGCAGTCTGCAAACACTTTCTCTGCAGAGCCCCAAAACAGGCCTTTTCAGCCCATTACCTGCATATGGAAGAAACAGCAGTCAGCCCAGGGAAATATCTGCTTCTAAATCCAAAACGCAGCTATCTAACAGAACGGTTGTCAATGTGTGCACTCAACTTCCAGAGTCAAACCCATGTGTGGATTCAGCAGTATGCAAACACTTTCTCTGCAGAGTCCCAAAACAGGCGTTTTCAGCCCATTACCGGCATATGGAAGAAACAGCAGTAAGCCCAGGGAAATATATGCTTCTAAATCCAAAACGCAGCTATCTAACAGAACGGTTGTCAATGTGTGCACTCAACTTCCAGAGTTAAACCCGTGTGTGGATTCAGCAGTCTGCAAACACTTTCTCTGCAGAGTCCCAAAACAGGCGTTTTCAGTCCATTACCGGCATATGGAAGAAACAGCAGTAAGCACAGGGAAATATCTGCTTCTAAATCCAAAACGCAGCTATCTAACAGAACGGTTGTCAATGTGTGCACTCAACTTCCAGAGTTAAACCCGTGTGTGGATTCAGCAGTCTGCAAACACTTTCTCTGCAGAGTCCCAAAACAGGCGTTTTCAGCCCATTACCGGCATATGGAAGAAACAGCAGTAAGCACAGGGAAATATCTGATTCTAAATCCAAAACGCAGCTATCTAACAGAACAGTTGTCAATGTGTGCACTCAACTTCCAGAGTTAAACCCGTGTGTGGATTCAGCAGTCTGCAAACACTTTCTCTGCAGAGTCCCAAAACAGGCGTTTTCAGCCCATTACCGGCATATGGAAGAAACAGCAGTAAGCACAGGGAAATATCTGCTTCTAAATCCAAAACGCAGCTATCTAACAGAACGGTTGTCAATGTGTGCACTCAACTTCCAGAGTTGAACCCGTGTGTGGATTCAGCAGTCTGCAAACACTTTCTCTGCAGAGCCCCAAAACAGGCGTTTTCAGCCCATTACCGGCATATGGAAGAAACAGCAGTAAGCACAGGGAAATATCTGCTTCTAAATCCAAAACGCAGCTATCTAACAGAACGGTTGTCAATGTGTGCACTCAACTTCCAGAGTTAAACCCGTGTGTGGATTCAGCAGTCTGCAAACACTTTCTCTGCAGAGTCCCAAAACAGGCGTTTTCAGCCCATTACCGGCATATGGAAGAAACAGCAGTAAGCAGAGGGAAATATCTGATTCTAAATCCAAAACGCAGCTATCTAACAGAACGGTTGTCAATGTGTGCACTCAACTTCCAGAGTTAAACCCATGTGTGGATTCAGCAGTCTGCAAACACTTTCTCCGCAGAGTCCCAAAACAGGCGTTTTCAGCCCATTACCGGCATATGGAAGAAACAGCAGTAAGCCCAGGGAAATATCTGCTTCTAAATCCAAAACGCAGCTATCTAACAGAACGGTTGTCAATGTGTGCACTCAACTTCCAGAGTTAAACCCGTGTGTGGATTCAGCAGTCTGCAAACACTTTCTCTGCAGAGCCCCAAAACAGGCGTTTTCAGCCCATTACCGGCATATGGAAGAAACAGCAGTAAGCACAGGGAAATATCTGCTTCTAAATCCAAAACGCAGCTATCTAACAGAACGGTTGTCAATGTGTGCACTCAACTTCCAGAGTTAAACCCGTGTGTGGATTCAGCAGTCTGCAAACACTTTCTCTGCAGAGTCCCAAAACAGGCGTTTTCAGCCCATTACCGGCATATGGAAGAAACAGCAGTAAGCACAGGGAAATATCTGATTCTAAATCCAAAACGCAGCTATCTAACAGAACGGTTGTCAATGTGTGCACTCAACTTCCAGAGTTAAACCCGTGTGTGGATTAAGCAGTCTGCAAACACTTTCTCTGCAGAGTCCCAAAACAGGTATTTTCAGCCCATTACCGGCATATGGAAGAAACAGCAGTAAGCATAGGGAAATATCTGCTTATAAATCCAAAACGCAGCTATCTAACAGAACGGTTGTCAATGTGTGCACTCATCTTCCAGAGTTAAACCCGTGTGTGGATGCAGCAGTCTGCAAACACTTTCTCTGCAGAGTCCCAAAACAGGCGTTTTCAGCCCATTACCGGCATATGGAAGAAACAGCAGTAAGCACAGGGAAATATCTGCTTCTAAATCCAAAACGCAGCTATCTAACAGAACGGTTTTCAATGTGTGCACTCAACTTCCAGAGTTAAACCCATGTGTGGATTCAGCAGTCTGCAAACACTTTCTCCGCAGAGTCCCAAAACAGGCGTTTTCAGCCCATTACCGGCATATGGAAGAAACAGCAGTAAGCCCAGGGAAATATCTGCTTCTAAATCCAAAACGCAGCTATCTAACAGAACGGTTGTCAATGTGAGCACTCAACTTCCAGAGTTAAACCCGTGTGTGGATTCAGCAGTCTGCAAACACTTTCTCTGCAGAGTCCCAAAACAGGCGTTTTCAGTCCATTACCGGCATATGGAAGAAACAGCAGTAAGCACAGGGAAATATCTGCTTCTAAATCCAAAACGCAGCTATCTAACAGAACGGTTGTCAATGTGTGCACTCAACTTCCAGAGTTAAACCCGTGTGTGGATTCAGCAGTCTGCAAACACTTTCTCTGCAGTGTCCCAAAACAGGCGTTTTCAGCCCATTACCGGCATATGGAAGAAACAGCAGTAAGCACAGGGAAATATCTGCTTCTAAATCCAAAACGCAGCTATCTAACAGAACGGTTGTCAATGTGTGCACTCAACTTCCAGAGTTAAACCCATGTGTGGATTCAGCAGTCTGCAAACACTTTCTCTGCAGAGTCCCAAAACAGGCGTTTTCAGCCCATTACCGGCATATGGAAGAAACAGCAGTAAGCCCAGGGAAATATATGCTTCTAAATCCAAAACGCAGCTATCTAACAGAACGGTTGTCAATGTGTGCACTCAACTTCCCGAGTTAAACCGGTGTGTGGATTCAGCAGTCTGCAAACACTTTCTCTGCAGAGTCCCAAAACAGGCGTTTTCAGTCCATTACCGGCATATGGAAGAAACAGCAGTAAGCACAGGGAAATATCTGCTTCTAAATCCAAAACGCAGCTATCTAACAGAACGGTTGTCAATGTGTGCACTCAACTTCCAGAGTTAAACCCGTGTGTGGATTCAGCAGTCTGCAAACACTTTCTCTGCAGAGTCCCAAAACAGGCGTTTTCAGCCCATTACCGGCTTATGGAAGAAACAGCAGTAAGCACAGGGAAATATCTGATTCTAAATCCAAAACGCAGCTATCTAACAGAACGGTTGCCAATGTGTGCACTCAACTTCCAGAGTTAAACCCGTGTGTGGATTCAGCAGTCTGCAAACACTTTCTCTGCAGAGTCCCAAAACAGGCGTTTTCAGCCCATTACCGGCATATGGAAGAAACAGCAGTAAGCACAGGGAAATATCTGCTTCTAAATCCAAAACGCAGCTATCTAACAGAACGGTTGTCAATGTGTGCACTCAACTTCCAGAGTTAAACCCTTGTGTGGATTCAGCAGTCTGCAAACACTTTCTCTGCAGAGCCCCAAAACAGGCGTTTTCAGCCCATTACCGGCATATGGAAGAAACAGCAGTAAGCACAGGGAAATATCTGCTTCTAAATCCAAAACGCAGCTATCTAACAGAACGGTTGTCAATGTGTGCACTCAACTTCCAGAGTTAAACCCGTGTGTGGATTCAGCAGTCTGCAAACACTTTCTCTGCAGAGTCCCAAAACAGGCGTTTTCAGCCCATTACCGGCATATGGAAGAAACAGCAGTAAGCACAGGGAAATATCTGCTTCTAAATCCAAAACGCAGCTATCTAACAGAACGGTTGTCAATGTGAGCACTCAACTTCCAGAGTTAAACCCGTGTGTGGATTCAGCAGTCTGCAAACACTTTCTCTGCAGAGTCCCAAAACAGGCGTTTTCAGCCCAATACCGGCATATGGAAGAAACAGCAGTAAGCACAGGGAAATATCTGCTTCTAAATCCAAAACGCAGCTATCTAACAGAACGGTTGTCAATGTGTGCACTCAACTTCCAGAGTTAAACCCGTGTGTGGATTCAGCAGTCTGCAAACATCTTCTCTGCAGAGTCCCAAAACAGGCGTTTTCAGCCCATTACCGGCATATGGAAGAAACAGCAGTAAGCACAGGGAAATATCTGCTTCTAAATCCAAAACGCAGCTATCTAACAGAACGGTTGTCAATGTGTGCACTCAACTTCCAGAGTTAAACCCGTGTGGGGATTCAGCAGTCTGCAAACATCTTCTCTGCAGAGTCCCAAAACAGGCGTTTTCAGCCCATTACCGGCATATGGAAGAAACAGCAGTAAGCCCAGGGAAATATCTGCTTCTAAATCCAAAACGCAGCTATCTAACAGAACGGTTGTCAATGTGTGCACTCAACTTCCAGAGTTAAACCCGTGTGTGGATTCAGCAGTCTGCAAACACTTTCTCTGCAGAGTCCCAAAACAGGCGTTTTCAGCCCATTACCGGCATATGGAAGAAACAGCAGTAAGCAGAGGGAAATATCTGCTTCTAAATCCAAAACGCAGCTATCTAACAGAACGGTTGTCAATGTGTGCACTCAACTTCCAGAGTTAAACCCGTGTGTGGATTCAGCAGTCTGCAAACACTTTCTCTGCAGAGCCCCAAAACAGGCGTTTTCAGCCCATTACCGGCATATGGAAGAAACAGCAGTCAGCCCAGGGAAATATCTGCTTCCAAATCCAAAACGCAGCTATCTAACAGAACGGTTGTCAATGTGTGCACTCAACTTCCAGAGTCAAACCCATGTGTGGATTCAGCAGTCTGCAAACACTTTCTCTGCAGAGTCCCAAAACAGGCGTTTTCAGCCCATTACCGGCATATGGAAGAAACAGCAGTAAGCACAGGGAAATATCTGCTTCTAAATCCAAAACGCAGCTATCTAACAGAACGGTTGTCAATGTGTGCACTCAACTTCCAGAGTTAAACCCGTGTGTGGATTCAGCAGTCTGCAAACACTTTCTCTGCAGAGTCCCAAAACAGGCGTTTTCAGCCCATTACCGGCATATGGAAGAAACAGCAGTAAGCACAGGGAAATATCTGATTCTAAATCCAAAACGCAGCTATCTAACAGAACGGTTGTCAATGTGTGCACTCAACTTCCAGAGTTAAACCCGTGTGTGGATTAAGCAGTCTGCAAACACTTTCTCTGCAGAGTCCCAAAACAGGTATTTTTAGCCCATTACCGGCATATGGAAGAAACAGCAGTAAGCATAGGGAAATATCTGCTTCTAAATCCAAAACGCAGCTATCTAACAGAACGGTTGTCAATGTGTGCACTCATCTTCCAGAGTTAAACCCGTGTGTGGATGCAGCAGTCTGCAAACACTTTCTCTGCAGAGTCCCAAAACAGGCGTTTTCAGCCCATTACCGGCATATGGAAGAAACAGCAGTAAGCACAGGGAAATATCTGCTTCTAAATCCAAAACGCAGCTATCTAACAGAACGGTTGTCAATGTGTGCACTCAACTTCCAGAGTTAAACCCATGTGTGGATTCAGCAGTCTGCAAACACTTTCTCCGCAGAGTCCCAAAACAGGCGTTTTCAGCCCATTACCGGCATATGGAAGAAACAGCAGTAAGCACAGGGAAATATCTGCTTCTAAATCCAAAACGCAGCTATCTAACAGAACGGTTGTCAATGTGTGCACTCAACTTCCAGAGTTAAACCCGTGTGTGGATTCAGCAGTCTGCAAACACTTTCTCTGCAGAGTCCCAAAACAGGCGTTTTCAGTCCATTACCGGCATATGGAAGAAACAGCAGTAAGCACAGGGAAATATCTGCTTCTAAATCCAAAACGCAGCTATCTAACAGAACGGTTGTCAATGTGTGCACTCAACTTCCAGAGTTAAACCCGTGTGTGGATTCAGCAGTCTGCAAACACTTTCTCTGCAGTGTCCCAAAACAGGCGTTTTCAGCCCATTACCGGCATATGGAAGAAACAGCAGTAAGCACAGGGAAATATCTGCTTCTAAATCCAAAACGCAGCTATCTAACAGAACGGTTGTCAATGTGTGCACTCAACTTCCAGAGTTAAACCCATGTGTGGATTCAGCAGTCTGCAAACACTTTCTCTGCAGAGTCCCAAAACAGGCGTTTTCAGCCCATTACCGGCATATGGAAGAAACAGCAGTAAGCCCAGGGAAATATATGCTTCTAAATCCAAAACGCAGCTATCTAACAGAACGGTTGTCAATGTGTGCACTCAACTTCCCGAATTAAACCGGTGTGTGGATTCAGCAGTCTGCAAACACTTTCTCTGCAGAGTCCCAAAACAGGCGTTTTCAGCCCATTACCGGCATATGGAAGAAACAGCAGTAAGCCCAGGGAAATATCTGCTTCTAAATCCAAAACGCAGCTATCTAACAGAACGGTTGTCAATGTGTGCACTCAACTTCCAGAGTTAAACCCGTGTGTGGATTCAGCAGTCTGCAAACACTTTCTCTGCAGAGTCCCAAAACAGGCGTTTTCAGTCCATTACCGGCATATGGAAGAAACAGCAGTAAGCACAGGGAAATATCTGCTTCTAAATCCAAAACGCAGCTATCTAACAGAACGGTTGTCAATGTGTGCACTCAACTTCCAGAGTTAAACCCGTGTGTGGATTCAGCAGTCTGCAAACACTTTCTCTGCAGAGTCCCAAAACAGGCGTTTTCAGTCCATTACCGGCATATGGAAGAAACAGCAGTAAGCCCAGGGAAATATATGCTTCTAAATCCAAAACGCAGCTATCTAACAGAACGGTTGTCAATGTGTGCACTCAACTTCCAGAGTTAAACCCGTGTGTGGATTCAGCAGTCTGCA
Source organism: Aotus nancymaae (assembly GCF_030222135.1). Classification (NCBI taxonomy): domain Eukaryota; kingdom Metazoa; phylum Chordata; class Mammalia; order Primates; family Aotidae; genus Aotus; species Aotus nancymaae. The sequence continues at coordinate 89,476 of NW_026989040.1, forward strand.
AACACTTTCTCTGCAGAGTCCCAAAACAGGCGTTTTCAGTCCATTACCGGCATATGGAAGAAACAGCAGTAAGCACAGGGAAATATCTGCTTCTAAATCCAAAACGCAGCTATCTAACAGAACGGTTGTCAATGTGTGCACTCAACTTCCAGAGTTAAACCCGTGTGTGGATTCAGCAGTCTGCAAACACTTTCTCTGCAGTGTCCCAAAACAGGCGTTTTCAGCCCATTACCGGCATATGGAAGAAACAGCAGTAAGCACAGGGAAATATCTGCTTCTAAATCCAAAACGCAGCTATCTAACAGAACGGTTGTCAATGTGTGCACTCAACTTCCAGAGTTAAACCCATGTGTGGATTCAGCAGTCTGCAAACACTTTCTCTGCAGAGTCCCAAAACAGGCGTTTTCAGCCCATTACCGGCATATGGAAGAAACAGCAGTAAGCCCAGGGAAATATATGCTTCTAAATCCAAAACGCAGCTATCTAACAGAACGGTTGTCAATGTGTGCACTCAACTTCCCGAGTTAAACCGGTGTGTGGATTCAGCAGTCTGCAAACACTTTCTCTGCAGAGTCCCAAAACAGGCGTTTTCAGTCCATTACCGGCATATGGAAGAAACAGCAGTAAGCACAGGGAAATATCTGCTTCTAAATCCAAAACGCAGCTATCTAACAGAACGGTTGTCAATGTGTGCACTCAACTTCCAGAGTTAAACCCGTGTGTGGATTCAGCAGTCTGCAAACACTTTCTCTGCAGAGTCCCAAAACAGGCGTTTTCAGCCCATTACCGGCATATGGAAGAAACAGCAGTAAGCACAGGGAAATATCTGATTCTAAATCCAAAACGCAGCTATCTAACAGAACGGTTGCCAATGTGTGCACTCAACTTCCAGAGTTAAACCCGTGTGTGGATTCAGCAGTCTGCAAACACTTTCTCTGCAGAGTCCCAAAACAGGCGTTTTCAGCCCATTACCGGCATATGGAAGAAACAGCAGTAAGCACAGGGAAATATCTGCTTCTAAATCCAAAACGCAGCTATCTAACAGAACGGTTGTCAATGTGTGCACTCAACTTCCAGAGTTAAACCCTTGTGTGGATTCAGCAGTCTGCAAACACTTTCTCTGCAGAGCCCCAAAACAGGCGTTTTCAGCCCATTACCGGCATATGGAAGAAACAGCAGTAAGCACAGGGAAATATCTGCTTCTAAATCCAAAACGCAGCTATCTAACAGAACGGTTGTCAATGTGTGCACTCAACTTCCAGAGTTAAACCCGTGTGTGGATTCAGCAGTCTGCAAACACTTTCTCTGCAGAGTCCAAAACAGGCGTTTTCAGCCCATTACCGGCATATGGAAGAAACAGCAGTAAGCACAGGGAAATATCTGCTTCTAAATCCAAAACGCAGCTATCTAACAGAACGGTTGTCAATGTGAGCACTCAACTTCCAGAGTTAAACCCGTGTGTGGATTCAGCAGTCTGCAAACACTTTCTCTGCAGAGTCCCAAAACAGGCGTTTTCAGCCCAATACCGGCATATGGAAGAAACAGCAGTAAGCACAGGGAAATATCTGCTTCTAAATCCAAAACGCAGCTATCTAACAGAACGGTTGTCAATGTGTGCACTCAACTTCCAGAGTTAAACCCGTGTGTGGATTCAGCAGTCTGCAAACATCTTCTCTGCAGAGTCCCAAAACAGGCGTTTTCAGCCCATTACCGGCATATGGAAGAAACAGCAGTAAGCACAGGGAAATATCTGCTTCTAAATCCAAAACGCAGCTATCTAACAGAACGGTTGTCAATGTGTGCACTCAACTTCCAGAGTTAAACCCGTGTGGGGATTCAGCAGTCTGCAAAAATCTTCTCTGCAGAGTCCCAAAACAGGCGTTTTCAGCCCATTACCGGCATATGGAAGAAACAGCAGTAAGCCCAGGGAAATATCTGCTTCTAAATCCAAAACGCAGCTATCTAACAGAACGGTTGTCAATGTGTGCACTCAACTTCCAGAGTTAAACCCGTGTGTGGATTCAGCAGTCTGCAAACACTTTCTCTGCAGAGTCCCAAAACAGGCGTTTTCAGCCCATTACCGGCATATGGAAGAAACAGCAGTAAGCAGAGGGAAATATCTGCTTCTAAATCCAAAACGCAGCTATCTAACAGAACGGTTGTCAATGTGTGCACTCAACTTCCAGAGTTAAACCCGTGTGTGGATTCAGCAGTCTGCAAACACTTTCTCTGCAGAGCCCCAAAACAGGCGTTTTCAGCCCATTACCGGCATATGGAAGAAACAGCAGTCAGCCCAGGGAAATATCTGCTTCCAAATCCAAAACGCAGCTATCTAACAGAACGGTTGTCAATGTGTGCACTCAACTTCCAGAGTCAAACCCATGTGTGGATTCAGCAGTCTGCAAACACTTTCTCTGCAGAGTCCCAAAACAGGCGTTTTCAGCCCATTACCGGCATATGGAAGAAACAGCAGTAAGCACAGGGAAATATCTGCTTCTAAATCCAAAACGCAGCTATCTAACAGAACGGTTGTCAATGTGTGCACTCAACTTCCAGAGTTAAACCGGTGTGTGTGGATTCAGCAGTCTGCAAACACTTTCTCTGCAGAGTCCCAAAACAGGCGTTTTCAGCCCATTACCGGCATATGGAAGAAACAGCAGTAAGCACAGGGAAATATCTGATTCTAAATCCAAAACGCAGCTATCTAACAGAACGGTTGTCAATGTGTGCACTCAACTTCCAGAGTTAAACCCGTGTGTGGATTAAGCAGTCTGCAAACACTTTCTCTGCAGAGTCCCAAAACAGGTATTTTTAGCCCATTACCGGCATATGGAAGAAACAGCAGTAAGCATAGGGAAATATCTGCTTATAAATCCAAAACGCAGCTATCTAACAGAACGGTTGTCAATGTGTGCACTCATCTTCCAGAGTTAAACCCGTGTGTGGATGCAGCAGTCTGCAAACACTTTCTCTGCAGAGTCCCAAAACAGGCGTTTTCAGCCCATTACCGGCATATGGAAGAAACAGCAGTAAGCACAGGGAAATATCTGCTTCTAAATCCAAAACGCAGCTATCTAACAGAACGGTTGTCAATGTGTGCACTCAACTTCCAGAGTTAAACCCATGTGTGGATTCAGCAGTCTGCAAACACTTTCTCCGCAGAGTCCCAAAACAGGCGTTTTCAGCCCATTACCGGCATATGGAAGAAACAGCAGTAAGCCCAGGGAAATATCTGCTTCTAAATCCAAAACGCAGCTATCTAACAGAACGGTTGTCAATGTGTGCACTCAACTTCCAGAGTTAAACCCGTGTGTGGATTCAGCAGTCTGCAAACACTTTCTCTGCAGAGTCCCAAAACAGGCGTTTTCAGTCCATTACCGGCATATGGAAGAAACAGCAGTAAGCACAGGGAAATATCTGCTTCTAAATCCAAAACGCAGCTATCTAACAGAACGGTTGTCAATGTGTGCACTCAACTTCCAGAGTTAAACCCGTGTGTGGATTCAGCAGTCTGCAAACACTTTCTCTGCAGTGTCCCAAAACAGGCGTTTTCAGCCCATTACCGGCATATGGAAGAAACAGCAGTAAGCACAGGGAAATATCTGCTTCTAAATCCAAAACGCAGCTATCTAACAGAACGGTTGTCAATGTGTGCACTCAACTTCCAGAGTTAAACCCATGTGTGGATTCAGCAGTCTGCAAACACTTTCTCTGCAGAGTCCCAAAACAGGCGTTTTCAGCCCATTACCGGCATATGGAAGAAACAGCAGTAAGCAGAGGGAAATATCTGCTTCTAAATCCAAAACGCAGCTATCTAACAGAACGGTTGTCAATGTGTGCACTCAACTTCCAGAGTTAAACCCGTGTGTGGATTCAGCAGTCTGCAAACACTTTCTCTGCAGAGCCCCAAAACAGGCGTTTTCAGCCCATTACCGGCATATGGAAGAAACAGCAGTAAGCAGAGGGAAATATCTGCTTCTAAATCCAAAACGCAGCTATCTAACAGAACGGTTGTCAATGTGTGCACTCAACTTCCAGAGTTAAACCCGTGTGTGGATTCAGCAGTCTGCAAACACTTTCTCTGCAGAGCCCCAAAACAGGCGTTTTCAGCCCATTACCGGCATATGGAAGAAACAGCAGTCAGCCCAGGGAAATATCTGCTTCTAAATCCAAAACGCAGCTATCTAACAGAACGGTTGTCAATGTGTGCACTCAACTTCCAGAGTCAAACCCATGTGTGGATTCAGCAGTCTGCAAACACTTTCTCTGCAGAGTCCCAAAACAGGCGTTTTCAGCCCATTACCGGCATATGGAAGAAACAGCAGTAAGCCCAGGGAAATATATGCTTCTAAATCCAAAACGCAGCTATCTAACAGAACGGTTGTCAATGTGTGCACTCAACTTCCAGAGTTAAACCCGTGTGTGGATTCAGCAGTCTGCAAACACTTTCTCTGCAGAGTCCCAAAACAGGCGTTTTCAGTCCATTACCGGCATATGGAAGAAACAGCAGTAAGCACAGGGAAATATCTGCTTCTAAATCCAAAACGCAGCTATCTAACAGAACGGTTGTCAATGTGTTCACTCAACTTCCAGAGTTAAACCCGTGTGTGGATTCAGCAGTCTGCAAACACTTTCTCTGCAGAGTCCCAAAACAGGCGTTTTCAGCCCATTACCGGCATATGGAAGAAACAGCAGTAAGCACAGGGAAATATCTGATTCTAAATCCAAAACGCAGCTATCTAACAGAACAGTTGTCAATGTGTGCACTCAACTTCCAGAGTTAAACCCGTGTGTGGATTCAGCAGTCTGCAAACACTTTCTCTGCAGAGTCCCAAAACAGGCGTTTTCAGCCCATTACCGGCATATGGAAGAAACAGCAGTAAGCACAGGGAAATATCTGCTTCTAAATCCAAAACGCAGCTATCTAACAGAACGGTTGTCAATGTGTGCACTCAACTTCCAGAGTTGAACCCGTGTGTGGATTCAGCAGTCTGCAAACACTTTCTCTGCAGAGCCCCAAAACAGGCGTTTTCAGCCCATTACCGGCATATGGAAGAAACAGCAGTAAGCACAGGGAAATATCTGCTTCTAAATCCAAAACGCAGCTATCTAACAGAACGGTTGTCAATGTGTGCACTCAACTTCCAGAGTTAAACCCGTGTGTGGATTCAGCAGTCTGCAAACACTTTCTCTGCAGAGTCCCAAAACAGGCGTTTTCAGCCCATTACCGGCATATGGAAGAAACAGCAGTAAGCAGAGGGAAATATCTGATTCTAAATCCAAAACGCAGCTATCTAACAGAACGGTTGTCAATGTGTGCACTCAACTTCCAGAGTTAAACCCGTGTGTGGATTCAGCAGTCTGCAAACACTTTCTCTGCAGAGTCCCAAAACAGGCGTTTTCAGCCCATTACCGGCATATGGAAGAAACAGCAGTAAGCCCAGGGAAATATCTGCTTCTAAATCCAAAACGCAGCTATCTAACAGAACGGTTTTCAATGTGTGCACTCAACTTCCAGAGTTAAACCCATGTGTGGATTCAGCAGTCTGCAAACACTTTCTCCGCAGAGTCCCAAAACAGGCGTTTTCAGCCCATTACCGGCATATGGAAGAAACAGCAGTAAGCCCAGGGAAATATCTGCTTCTAAATCCAAAACGCAGCTATCTAACAGAACGGTTGTCAATGTGTGCACTCAACTTCCAGAGTTAAACCCGTGTGTGGATTCAGCAGTCTGCAAACACTTTCTCTGCAGAGCCCCAAAACAGGCGTTTTCAGCCCATTACCGGCATATGGAAGAAACAGCAGTAAGCACAGGGAAATATCTGCTTCTAAATCCAAAACGCAGCTATCTAACAGAACGGTTGTCAATGTGTGCACTCAACTTCCAGAGTTAAACCCGTGTGTGGATTCAGCAGTCTGCAAACACTTTCTCTGCAGAGTCCCAAAACAGGCGTTTTCAGCCCATTACCGGCATATGGAAGAAACAGCAGTAAGCACAGGGAAATATCTGATTCTAAATCCAAAACGCAGCTATCTAACAGAACGGTTGTCAATGTGTGCACTCAACTTCCAGAGTTAAACCCGTGTGTGGATTAAGCAGTCTGCAAACACTTTCTCTGCAGAGTCCCAAAACAGGTATTTTCAGCCCATTACCGGCATATGGAAGAAACAGCAGTAAGCATAGGGAAATATCTGCTTATAAATCCAAAACGCAGCTATCTAACAGAACGGTTGTCAATGTGTGCACTCATCTTCCAGAGTTAAACCCGTGTGTGGATGCAGCAGTCTGCAAACACTTTCTCTGCAGAGTCCCAAAACAGGCGTTTTCAGCCCATTACCGGCATATGGAAGAAACAGCAGTAAGCACAGGGAAATATCTGCTTCTAAATCCAAAACGCAGCTATCTAACAGAACGGTTGTCAATGTGTGCACTCAACTTCCAGAGTTAAACCCATGTGTGGATTCAGCAGTCTGCAAACACTTTCTCCGCAGAGTCCCAAAACAGGCGTTTTCAGCCCATTACCGGCATATGGAAGAAACAGCAGTAAGCCCAGGGAAATATCTGCTTCTAAATCCAAAACGCAGCTATCTAACAGAACGGTTGTCAATGTGTGCACTCAACTTCCAGAGTTAAACCCGTGTGTGGATTCAGCAGTCTGCAAACACTTTCTCTGCAGAGTCCCAAAACAGGCGTTTTCAGTCCATTACCGGCATATGGAAGAAACAGCAGTAAGCACAGGGAAATATCTGCTTCTAAATCCAAAACGCAGCTATCTAACAGAACGGTTGTCAATGTGTGCACTCAACTTCCAGAGTTAAACCCGTGTGTGGATTCAGCAGTCTGCAAACACTTTCTCTGCAGTGTCCCAAAACAGGCGTTTTCAGCCCATTACCGGCATATGGAAGAAACAGCAGTAAGCACAGGGAAATATCTGCTTCTAAATCCAAAACGCAGCTATCTAACAGAACGGTTGTCAATGTGTGCACTCAACTTCCAGAGTTAAACCCATGTGTGGATTCAGCAGTCTGCAAACACTTTCTCTGCAGAGTCCCAAAACAGGCGTTTTCAGCCCATTACCGGCATATGGAAGAAACAGCAGTAAGCCCAGGGAAATATATGCTTCTAAATCCAAAACGCAGCTATCTAACAGAACGGTTGTCAATGTGTGCACTCAACTTCCCGAGTTAAACCGGTGTGTGGATTCAGCAGTCTGCAAACACTTTCTCTGCAGAGTCCCAAAACAGGCGTTTTCAGTCCATTACCGGCATATGGAAGAAACAGCAGTAAGCACAGGGAAATATCTGCTTCTAAATCCAAAACGCAGCTATCTAACAGAACGGTTGTCAATGTGTGCACTCAACTTCCAGAGTTAAACCCGTGTGTGGATTCAGCAGTCTGCAAACACTTTCTCTGCAGAGTCCCAAAACAGGCGTTTTCAGCCCATTACCGGCATATGGAAGAAACAGCAGTAAGCACAGGGAAATATCTGATTCTAAATCCAAAACGCAGCTATCTAACAGAACGGTTGCCAATGTGTGCACTCAACTTCCAGAGTTAAACCCGTGTGTGGATTCAGCAGTCTGCAAACACTTTCTCTGCAGAGTCCCAAAACAGGCGTTTTCAGCCCATTACCGGCATATGGAAGAAACAGCAGTAAGCACAGGGAAATATCTGCTTCTAAATCCAAAACGCAGCTATCTAACAGAACGGTTGTCAATGTGTGCACTCAACTTCCAGAGTTAAACCCTTGTGTGGATTCAGCAGTCTGCAAACACTTTCTCTGCAGAGCCCCAAAACAGGCGTTTTCAGCCCATTACCGGCATATGGAAGAAACAGCAGTAAGCACAGGGAAATATCTGCTTCTAAATCCAAAACGCAGCTATCTAACAGAACGGTTGTCAATGTGTGCACTCAACTTCCAGAGTTAAACCCGTGTGTGGATTCAGCAGTCTGCAAACACTTTCTCTGCAGAGTCCCAAAACAGGCGTTTTCAGCCCATTACCGGCATATGGAAGAAACAGCAGTAAGCACAGGGAAATATCTGCTTCTAAATCCAAAACGCAGCTATCTAACAGAACGGTTGTCAATGTGAGCACTCAACTTCCAGAGTTAAACCCGTGTGTGGATTCAGCAGTCTGCAAACACTTTCTCTGCAGAGTCCCAAAACAGGCGTTTTCAGCCCAATACCGGCATATGGAAGAAACAGCAGTAAGCACAGGGAAATATCTGCTTCTAAATCCAAAACGCAGCTATCTAACAGAACGGTTGTCAATGTGTGCACTCAACTTCCAGAGTTAAACCCGTGTGTGGATTCAGCAGTCTGCAAACATCTTCTCTGCAGAGTCCCAAAACAGGCGTTTTCAGCCCATTACCGGCATATGGAAGAAACAGCAGTAAGCACAGGGAAATATCTGCTTCTAAATCCAAAACGCAGCTATCTAACAGAACGGTTGTCAATGTGTGCACTCAACTTCCAGAGTTAAACCCGTGTGGGGATTCAGCAGTCTGCAAACATCTTCTCTGCAGAGTCCCAAAACAGGCGTTTTCAGCCCATTACCGGCATATGGAAGAAACAGCAGTAAGCCCAGGGAAATATCTGCTTCTAAATCCAAAACGCAGCTATCTAACAGAACGGTTGTCAATGTGTGCACTCAACTTCCAGAGTTAAACCCGTGTGTGGATTCAGCAGTCTGCAAACACTTTCTCTGCAGAGTCCCAAAACAGGCGTTTTCAGCCCATTACCGGCATATGGAAGAAACAGCAGTAAGCAGAGGGAAATATCTGCTTCTAAATCCAAAACGCAGCTATCTAACAGAACGGTTGTCAATGTGTGCACTCAACTTCCAGAGTTAAACCCGTGTGTGGATTCAGCAGTCTGCAAACACTTTCTCTGCAGAGCCCCAAAACAGGCGTTTTCAGCCCATTACCGGCATATGGAAGAAACAGCAGTCAGCCCAGGGAAATATCTGCTTCCAAATCCAAAACGCAGCTATCTAACAGAACGGTTGTCAATGTGTGCACTCAACTTCCAGAGTCAAACCCATGTGTGGATTCAGCAGTCTGCAAACACTTTCTCTGCAGAGTCCCAAAACAGGCGTTTTCAGCCCATTACCGGCATATGGAAGAAACAACAGTAAGCACAGGGAAATATCTGCTTCTAAATCCAAAACGCAGCTATCTAACAGAACGGTTGTCAATGTGTGCACTCAACTTCCAGAGTTAAACCCGTGTGTGGATTCAGCAGTCTGCAAACACTTTCTCTGCAGAGTCCCAAAACAGGCGTTTTCAGCCCATTACCGGCATATGGAAGAAACAGCAGTAAGCACAGGGAAATATCTGATTCTAAATCCAAAACGCAGCTATCTAACAGAACGGTTGTCAATGTGTGCACTCAACTTCCAGAGTTAAACCCGTGTGTGGATTAAGCAGTCTGCAAACACTTTCTCTGCAGAGTCCCAAAACAGGTATTTTTAGCCCATTACCGGCATATGGAAGAAACAGCAGTAAGCATAGGGAAATATCTGCTTATAAATCCAAAACGCAGCTATCTAACAGAACGGTTGTCAATGTGTGCACTCATCTTCCAGAGTTAAACCCGTGTGTGGATGCAGCAGTCTGCAAACACTTTCTCTGCAGAGTCCCAAAACAGGCGTTTTCAGCCCATTACCGGCATATGGAAGAAACAGCAGTAAGCACAGGGAAATATCTGCTTCTAAATCCAAAACGCAGCTATCTAACAGAACGGTTGTCAATGTGTGCACTCAACTTCCAGAGTTAAACCCATGTGTGGATTCAGCAGTCTGCAAACACTTTCTCCGCAGAGTCCCAAAACAGGCGTTTTCAGCCCATTACCGGCATATGGAAGAAACAGCAGTAAGCCCAGGGAAATATCTGCTTCTAAATCCAAAACGCAGCTATCTAACAGAACGGTTGTCAATGTGTGCACTCAACTTCCAGAGTTAAACCCGTGTGTGGATTCAGCAGTCTGCAAACACTTTCTCTGCAGAGTCCCAAAACAGGCGTTTTCAGTCCATTACCGGCATATGGAAGAAACAGCAGTAAGCACAGGGAAATATCTGCTTCTAAATCCAAAACGCAGCTATCTAACAGAACGGTTGTCAATGTGTGCACTCACCTTCCAGAGTTAAACCCGTGTGTGGATTCAGCAGTCTGCAAACACTTTCTCTGCAGTGTCCCAAAACAGGCGTTTTCAGCCCATTACCGGCATATGGAAGAAACAGCAGTAAGCACAGGGAAATATCTGCTTCTAAATCCAAAACGCAGCTATCTAACAGAACGGTTGTCAATGTGTGCACTCAACTTCCAGAGTTAAACCCATGTGTGGATTCAGCAGTCTGCAAACACTTTCTCTGCAGAGTCCCAAAACAGGCGTTTTCAGCCCATTACCGGCATATGGAAGAAACAGCAGTAAGCCCAGGGAAATATATGCTTCTAAATCCAAAACGCAGCTATCTAACAGAACGGTTGTCAATGTGTGCACTCAACTTCCCGAGTTAAACCGGTGTGTGGATTCAGCAGTCTGCAAACACTTTCTCTGCAGAGTCCCAAAACAGGCGTTTTCAGCCCATTACCGGCATATGGAAGAAACAGCAGTAAGCCCAGGGAAATATCTGCTTCTAAATCCAAAACGCAGCTATTTAACAGAACGGTTGTCAATGTGTGCACTCAACTTCCAGAGTTAAACCCGTGTGTGGATTCAGCAGTCTGCAAACACTTTCTCTGCAGAGTCCCAAAACAGGCGTTTTCAGTCCATTACCGGCATATGGAAGAAACAGCAGTAAGCACAGGGAAATATCTGCTTCTAAATCCAAAACGCAGCTATCTAACAGAACGGTTGTCAATGTGTGCACTCAACTTCCAGAGTTAAACCCGTGTGTGGATTCAGCAGTCTGCAAACACTTTCTCTGCAGTGTCCCAAAACAGGCGTTTTCAGCCCATTACCGGCATATGGAAGAAACAGCAGTAAGCACAGGGAAATATCTGCTTCTAAATCCAAAACGCAGCTATCTAACAGAACGGTTGTCAATGTGTGCACTCAACTTCCAGAGTTAAACCCATGTGTGGATTCAGCAGTCTGCAAACACTTTCTCTGCAGAGTCCCAAAACAGGCGTTTTCAGCCCATTACCGGCATATGGAAGAAACAGCAGTAAGCCCAGGGAAATATATGCTTCTAAATCCAAAACGCAGCTATCTAACAGAACGGTTGTCAATGTGTGCACTCAACTTCCCGAGTTAAACCGGTGTGTGGATTCAGCAGTCTGCAAACACTTTCTCTGCAGAGTCCCAAAACAGGCGTTTTCAGTCCATTACCGGCATATGGAAGAAACAGCAGTAAGCACAGGGAAATATCTGCTTCTAAATCCAAAACGCAGCTATCTAACAGAACGGTTGTCAATGTGTGCACTCAACTTCCAGAGTTAAACCCGTGTGTGGATTCAGCAGTCTGCAAACACTTTCTCTGCAGAGTCCCAAAACAGGCGTTTTCAGCCCATTACCGGCATATGGAAGAAACAGCAGTAAGCACAGGGAAATATCTGATTCTAAATCCAAAACGCAGCTATCTAACAGAACGGTTGCCAATGTGTGCACTCAACTTCCAGAGTTAAACCCGTGTGTGGATTCAGCAGTCTGCAAACACTTTCTCTGCAGAGTCCCAAAACAGGCGTTTTCAGCCCATTACCGGCATATGGAAGAAACAGCAGTAAGCACAGGGAAATATCTGCTTCTAAATCCAAAACGCAGCTATCTAACAGAACGGTTGTCAATGTGTGCACTCAACTTCCAGAGTTAAACCCTTGTGTGGATTCAGCAGTCTGCAAACACTTTCTCTGCAGAGCCCCAAAACAGGCGTTTTCAGCCCATTACCGGCATATGGAAGAAACAGCAGTAAGCACAGGGAAATATCTGCTTCTAAATCCAAAACGCAGCTATCTAACAGAACGGTTGTCAATGTGTGCACTCAACTTCCAGAGTTAAACCCGTGTGTGGATTCAGCAGTCTGCAAACACTTTCTCTGCAGAGTCCCAAAACAGGCGTTTTCAGCCCATTACCGGCATATGGAAGAAACAGCAGTAAGCACAGGGAAATATCTGCTTCTAAATCCAAAACGCAGCTATCTAACAGAACGGTTGTCAATGTGAGCACTCAACTTCCAGAGTTAAACCCGTGTGTGGATTCAGCAGTCTGCAAACACTTTCTCTGCAGAGTCCCAAAACAGGCGTTTTCAGCCCAATACCGGCATATGGAAGAAACAGCAGTAAGCACAGGGAAATATCTGCTTCTAAATCCAAAACGCAGCTATCTAACAGAACGGTTGTCAATGTGTGCACTCAACTTCCAGAGTTAAACCCGTGTGTGGATTCAGCAGTCTGCAAACATCTTCTCTGCAGAGTCCCAAAACAGGCGTTTTCAGCCCATTACCGGCATATGGAAGAAACAGCAGTAAGCACAGGGAAATATCTGCTTCTAAATCCAAAACGCAGCTATCTAACAGAACGGTTGTCAATGTGTGCACTCAACTTCCAGAGTTAAACCCGTGTGGGGATTCAGCAGTCTGCAAACATCTTCTATGCAGAGTCCCAAAACAGGCGTTTTCAGCCCATTACCGGCATATGGAAGAAACAGCAGTAAGCCCAGGGAAATATCTGCTTCTAAATCCAAAACGCAGCTATCTAACAGAACGGTTGTCAATGTGTGCACTCAACTTCCAGAGTTAAACCCGTGTGTGGATTCAGCAGTCTGCAAACACTTTCTCTGCAGAGTCCCAAAACAGGCGTTTTCAGCCCATTACCGGCATATGGAAGAAACAGCAGTAAGCAGAGGGAAATATCTGCTTCTAAATCCAAAACGCAGCTATCTAACAGAACGGTTGTCAATGTGTGCACTCAACTTCCAGAGTTAAACCCGTGTGTGGATTCAGCAGTCTGCAAACACTTTCTCTGCAGAGCCCCAAAACAGGCGTTTTCAGCCCATTACCGGCATATGGAAGAAACAGCAGTCAGCCCAGGGAAATATCTGCTTCCAAATCCAAAACGCAGCTATCTAACAGAACGGTTGTCAATGTGTGCACTCAACTTCCAGAGTCAAACCCATGTGTGGATTCAGCAGTCTGCAAACACTTTCTCTGCAGAGTCCCAAAACAGGCGTTTTCAGCCCATTACCGGCATATGGAAGAAACAGCAGTAAGCACAGGGAAATATCTGCTTCTAAATCCAAAACGCAGCTATCTAACAGAACGGTTGTCAATGTGTGCACTCAACTTCCAGAGTTAAACCCGTGTGTGGATTCAGCAGTCTGCAAACACTTTCTCTGCAGAGTCCCAAAACAGGCGTTTTCAGCCCATTACCGGCATATGGAAGAAACAGCAGTAAGCACAGGGAAATATCTGCTTCTAAATCCAAAACGCAGCTATCTAACAGAACGGTTGTCAATGTGTGCACTCAACTTCCAGAGTTGAACCCGTGTGTGGATTCAGCAGTCTGCAAACACTTTCTCTGCAGAGCCCCAAAACAGGCGTTTTCAGCCCATTACCGGCATATGGAAGAAACAGCAGTAAGCACAGGGAAATATCTGCTTCTAAATCCAAAACGCAGCTATCTAACAGAACGGTTGTCAATGTGTGCACTCAACTTCCAGAGTTAAACCGGTGTGTGGATTCAGCAGTCTGCAAACACTTTCTCTGCAGAGTCCCAAAACAGGCGTTTTCAGCCCATTACCGGCATATGGAAGAAACAGCAGTAAGCCCAGGGAAATATCTGCTTCTAAATCCAAAACGCAGCTATTTAACAGAACGGTTGTCAATGTGTGCACTCAACTTCCAGAGTTAAACCCGTGTGTGGATTCAGCAGTCTGCAAACACTTTCTCTGCAGAGTCCCAAAACAGGCGTTTTCAGTCCATTACCGGCTTATGGAAGAAACAGCAGTAAGCACAGGGAAATATCTGCTTCTAAATCCAAAACGCAGCTATCTAACAGAACGGTTGTCAATGTGTGCACTCAACTTCCAGAGTTAAACCCGTGTGTGGATTCAGCAGTCTGCAAACACTTTCTCTGCAGTGTCCCAAAACAGGCGTTTTCAGCCCATTACCGGCATATGGAAGAAACAGCAGTAAGCACAGGGAAATATCTGCTTCTAAATCCAAAACGCAGCTATCTAACAGAACGGTTGTCAATGTGTGCACTCAACTTCCAGAGTTAAACCCATGTGTGGATTCAGCAGTCTGCAAACACTTTCTCTGCAGAGTCCCAAAACAGGCGTTTTCAGCCCATTACCGGCATATGGAAGAAACAGCAGTAAGCCCAGGGAAATATATGCTTCTAAATCCAAAACGCAGCTATCTAACAGAACGGTTGTCAATGTGTGCACTCAACTTCCCGAGTTAAACCGGTGTGTGGATTCAGCAGTCTGCAAACACTTTCTCTGCAGAGTCCCAAAACAGGCGTTTTCAGTCCATTACCGGCATATGGAAGAAACAGCAGTAAGCACAGGGAAATATCTGCTTCTAAATCCAAAACGCAGCTATCTAACAGAACGGTTGTCAATGTGTGCACTCAACTTCCAGAGTTAAACCCGTGTGTGGATTCAGCAGTCTGCAAACACTTTCTCTGCAGAGTCCCAAAACAGGCGTTTTCAGCCCATTACCGGCATATGGAAGAAACAGCAGTAAGCACAGGGAAATATCTGATTCTAAATCCAAAACGCAGCTATCTAACAGAACGGTTGCCAATGTGTGCACTCAACTTCCAGAGTTAAACCCGTGTGTGGATTCAGCAGTCTGCAAACACTTTCTCTGCAGAGTCCCAAAACAGGCGTTTTCAGCCCATTACCGGCATACGGAAGAAACAGCAGTAAGCACAGGGAAATATCTGCTTCTAAATCCAAAACGCAGCTATCTAACAGAACGGTTGTCAATGTGTGCACTCAACTTCCAGAGTTAAACCCTTGTGTGGATTCAGCAGTCTGCAAACACTTTCTCTGCAGAGCCCCAAAACAGGCGTTTTCAGCCCATTACCGGCATATGGAAGAAACAGCAGTAAGCACAGGGAAATATCTGCTTCTAAATCCAAAACGCAGCTATCTAACAGAACGGTTGTCAATGTGTGCACTCAACTTCCAGAGTTAAACCCGTGTGTGGATTCAGCAGTCTGCAAACACTTTCTCTGCAGAGTCCCAAAACAGGCGTTTTCAGTCCATTACCGGCATATGGAAGAAACAGCAGTAAGCACAGGGAAATATCTGCTTCTAAATCCAAAACGCAGCTATCTAACAGAACGGTTGTCAATGTGAGCACTCAACTTCCAGAGTTAAACCCGTGTGTGGATTCAGCAGTCTGCCAACACTTTCTCTGCAGAGTCCCAAAACAGGCGTTTTCAGCCCAATACCGGCATATGGAAGAAACAGCAGTAAGCACAGGGAAATATCTGCTTCTAAATCCAAAACGCAGCTATCTAACAGAACGGTTGTCAATGTGTGCACTCAACTTCCAGAGTTAAACCCGTGTGTGGATTCAGCAGTCTGCAAACATCTTCTCTGCAGAGTCCCAAAACAGGCGTTTTCAGCCCATTACCGGCATATGGAAGAAACAGCAGTAAGCACAGGGAAATATCTGCTTCTAAATCCAAAACGCAGCTATCTAACAGAACGGTTGTCAATGTGTGCACTCAACTTCCAGAGTTAAACCCGTGTGGGGATTCAGCAGTCTGCAAACATCTTCTATGCAGAGTCCCAAAACAGGCGTTTTCAGCCCATTACCGGCATATGGAAGAAACAGCAGTAAGCCCAGGGAAATATCTGCTTCTAAATCCAAAACGCAGCTATCTAACAGAACGGTTGTCAATGTGTGCACTCAACTTCCAGAGTTAAACCCGTGTGTGGATTCAGCAGTCTGCAAACACTTTCTCTGCAGAGTCCCAAAACAGGCGTTTTCAGCCCATTACCGGCATATGGAAGAAACAGCAGTAAGCAGAGGGAAATATCTGCTTCTAAATCCAAAACGCAGCTATCTAACAGAACGGTTGTCAATGTGTGCACTCAACTTCCAGAGTTAAACCCGTGTGTGGATTCAGCAGTCTGCAAACACTTTCTCTGCAGAGCCCCAAAACAGGCGTTTTCAGCCCATTACCGGCATATGGAAGAAACAGCAGTCAGCCCAGGGAAATATCTGCTTCCAAATCCAAAACGCAGCTATCTAACAGAACGGTTGTCAATGTGTGCACTCAACTTCCAGAGTCAAACCCATGTGTGGATTCAGCAGTCTGCAAACACTTTCTCTGCAGAGTCCCAAAACAGGCGTTTTCAGCCCATTACCGGCATATGGAAGAAACAGCAGTAAGCACAGGGAAATATCTGCTTCTAAATCCAAAACGCAGCTATCTAACAGAACGGTTGTCAATGTGTGCACTCAACTTCCAGAGTTAAACCCGTGTGTGGATTCAGCAGTCTGCAAACACTTTCTCTGCAGAGTCCCAAAACAGGCGTTTTCAGCCCATTACCGGCATATGGAAGAAACAGCAGTAAGCACAGGGAAATATCTGATTCTAAATCCAAAACGCAGCTATCTAACAGAACGGTTGTCAATGTGTGCACTCAACTTCCAGAGTTAAACCCGTGTGTGGATTAAGCAGTCTGCAAACACTTTCTCTGCAGAGTCCCAAAACAGGTATTTTTAGCCCATTACCGGCATATGGAAGAAACAGCAGTAAGCATAGGGAAATATCTGCTTATAAATCCAAAACGCAGCTATCTAACAGAACGGTTGTCAATGTGTGCACTCATCTTCCAGAGTTAAACCCGTGTGTGGATGCAGCAGTCTGCAAACACTTTCTCTGCAGAGTCCCAAAACAGGCGTTTTCAGCCCATTACCGGCATATGGAAGAAACAGCAGTAAGCACAGGGAAATATCTGCTTCTAAATCCAAAACGCAGCTATCTAACAGAACGGTTGTCAATGTGTGCACTCAACTTCCAGAGTTAAACCCATGTGTGGATTCAGCAGTCTGCAAACACTTTCTCCGCAGAGTCCCAAAACAGGCGTTTTCAGCCCATTACCGGCATATGGAAGAAACAGCAGTAAGCCCAGGGAAATATCTGCTTCTAAATCCAAAACGCAGCTATCTAACAGAACGGTTGTCAATGTGTGCACTCAACTTCCAGAGTTAAACCCGTGTGTGGATTCAGCAGTCTGCAAACACTTTCTCTGCAGTGTCCCAAAACAGGCGTTTTCAGCCCATTACCGGCATATGGAAGAAACAGCAGTAAGCACAGGGAAATATCTGCTTCTAAATCCAAAACGCAGCTATCTAACAGAACGGTTGTCAATGTGTGCACTCAACTTCCAGAGTTAAACCCATGTGTGGATTCAGCAGTCTGCAAACACTTTCTCTGCAGAGTCCCAAAACAGGCGTTTTCAGCCCATTACCGGCATATGGAAGAAACAGCAGTAAGCCCAGGGAAATATATGCTTCTAAATCCAAAACGCAGCTATCTAACAGAACGGTTGTCAATGTGTGCACTCAACTTCCCGAGTTAAACCGGTGTGTGGATTCAGCAGTCTGCAAACACTTTCTCTGCAGAGTCCCAAAACAGGCGTTTTCAGTCCATTACCGGCATATGGAAGAAACAGCAGTAAGCACAGGGAAATATCTGCTTCTAAATCCAAAACGCAGCTATCTAACAGAACGGTTGTCAATGTGTGCACTCAACTTCCAGAGTTAAACCCGTGTGTGGATTCAGCAGTCTGCAAACACTTTCTCTGCAGAGTCCCAAAACAGGCGTTTTCAGCCCATTACCGGCATATGGAAGAAACAGCAGTAAGCACAGGGAAATATCTGATTCTAAATCCAAAACGCAGCTATCTAACAGAACGGTTGCCAATGTGTGCACTCAACTTCCAGAGTTAAACCCGTGTGTGGATTCAGCAGTCTGCAAACACTTTCTCTGCAGAGTCCCAAAACAGGCGTTTTCAGCCCATTACCGGCATATGGAAGAAACAGCAGTAAGCACAGGGAAATATCTGCTTCTAAATCCAAAACGCAGCTATCTAACAGAACGGTTGTCAATGTGTGCACTCAACTTCCAGAGTTAAACCCTTGTGTGGATTCAGCAGTCTGCAAACACTTTCTCTGCAGAGCCCCAAAACAGGCGTTTTCAGCCCATTACCGGCATATGGAAGAAACAGCAGTAAGCACAGGGAAATATCTGCTTCTAAATCCAAAACGCAGCTATCTAACAGAACGGTTGTCAATGTGTGCACTCAACTTCCAGAGTTAAACCCGTGTGTGGATTCAGCAGTCTGCAAACACTTTCTCTGCAGAGTCCCAAAACAGGCGTTTTCAGTCCATTACCGGCATATGGAAGAAACAGCAGTAAGCACAGGGAAATATCTGCTTCTAAATCCAAAACGCAGCTATCTAACAGAACGGTTGTCAATGTGAGCACTCAACTTCCAGAGTTAAACCCGTGTGTGGATTCAGCAGTCTGCCAACACTTTCTCTGCAGAGTCCCAAAACAGGCGTTTTCAGCCCAATACCGGCATATGGAAGAAACAGCAGTAAGCACAGGGAAATATCTGCTTCTAAATCCAAAACGCAGCTATCTAACAGAACGGTTGTCAATGTGTGCACTCAACTTCCAGAGTTAAACCCGTGTGTGGATTCAGCAGTCTGCAAACATCTTCTCTGCAGAGTCCCAAAACAGGCGTTTTCAGCCCATTACCGGCATATGGAAGAAACAGCAGTAAGCACAGGGAAATATCTGCTTCTAAATCCAAAACGCAGCTATCTAACAGAACGGTTGTCAATGTGTGCACTCAACTTCCAGAGTTAAACCCGTGTGGGGATTCAGCAGTCTGCAAACATCTTCTATGCAGAGTCCCAAAACAGGCGTTTTCAGCCCATTACCGGCATATGGAAGAAACAGCAGTAAGCCCAGGGAAATATCTGCTTCTAAATCCAAAACGCAGCTATCTAACAGAACGGTTGTCAATGTGTGCACTCAACTTCCAGAGTTAAACCCGTGTGTGGATTCAGCAGTCTGCAAACACTTTCTCTGCAGAGTCCCAAAACAGGCGTTTTCAGCCCATTACCGGCATATGGAAGAAACAGCAGTAAGCAGAGGGAAATATCTGCTTCTAAATCCAAAACGCAGCTATCTAACAGAACGGTTGTCAATGTGTGCACTCAACTTCCAGAGTTAAACCCGTGTGTGGATTCAGCAGTCTGCAAACACTTTCTCTGCAGAGCCCCAAAACAGGCGTTTTCAGCCCATTACCGGCATATGGAAGAAACAGCAGTCAGCCCAGGGAAATATCTGCTTCCAAATCCAAAACGCAGCTATCTAACAGAACGGTTGTCAATGTGTGCACTCAACTTCCAGAGTCAAACCCATGTGTGGATTCAGCAGTCTGCAAACACTTTCTCTGCAGAGTCCCAAAACAGGCGTTTTCAGCCCATTACCGGCATATGGAAGAAACAGCAGTAAGCACAGGGAAATATCTGCTTCTAAATCCAAAACGCAGCTATCTAACAGAACGGTTGTCAATGTGTGCACTCAACTTCCAGAGTTAAACCCGTGTGTGGATTCAGCAGTCTGCAAACACTTTCTCTGCAGAGTCCCAAAACAGGCGTTTTCAGCCCATTACCGGCATATGGAAGAAACAGCAGTAAGCACAGGGAAATATCTGATTCTAAATCCAAAACGCAGCTATCTAACAGAACGGTTGTCAATGTGTGCACTCAACTTCCAGAGTTAAACCCGTGTGTGGATTAAGCAGTCTGCAAACACTTTCTCTGCAGAGTCCCAAAACAGGTATTTTTAGCCCATTACCGGCATATGGAAGAAACAGCAGTAAGCATAGGGAAATATCTGCTTATAAATCCAAAACGCAGCTATCTAACAGAACGGTTGTCAATGTGTGCACTCATCTTCCAGAGTTAAACCCGTGTGTGGATGCAGCAGTCTGCAAACACTTTCTCTGCAGAGTCCCAAAACAGGCGTTTTCAGCCCATTACCGGCATATGGAAGAAACAGCAGTAAGCACAGGGAAATATCTGCTTCTAAATCCAAAACGCAGCTATCTAACAGAACGGTTGTCAATGTGTGCACTCAACTTCCAGAGTTAAACCCATGTGTGGATTCAGCAGTCTGCAAACACTTTCTCCGCAGAGTCCCAAAACAGGCGTTTTCAGCCCATTACCGGCATATGGAAGAAACAGCAGTAAGCCCAGGGAAATATCTGCTTCTAAATCCAAAACGCAGCTATCTAACAGAACGGTTGTCAATGTGTGCACTCAACTTCCAGAGTTAAACCCGTGTGTGGATTCAGCAGTCTGCAAACACTTTCTCTGCAGAGTCCCAAAACAGGCGTTTTCAGTCCATTACCGGCATATGGAAGAAACAGCAGTAAGCACAGGGAAATATCTGCTTCTAAATCCAAAACGCAGCTATCTAACAGAACGGTTGTCAATGTGTGCACTCAACTTCCAGAGTTAAACCCGTGTGTGGATTCAGCAGTCTGCAAACACTTTCTCTGCAGTGTCCCAAAACAGGCGTTTTCAGCCCATTACCGGCATATGGAAGAAACAGCAGTAAGCACAGGGAAATATCTGCTTCTAAATCCAAAACGCAGCTATCTAACAGAACGGTTGTCAATGTGTGCACTCAACTTCCAGAGTTAAACCCATGTGTGGATTCAGCAGTCTGCAAACACTTTCTCTGCAGAGTCCCAAAACAGGCGTTTTCAGCCCATTACCGGCATATGGAAGAAACAGCAGTAAGCCCAGGGAAATATATGCTTCTAAATCCAAAACGCAGCTATCTAACAGAACGGTTGTCAATGTGTGCACTCAACTTCCCGAGTTAAACCGGTGTGTGGATTCAGCAGTCTGCAAACACTTTCTCTGCAGAGTCCCAAAACAGGCGTTTTCAGCCCATTACCGGCATATGGAAGAAACAGCAGTAAGCAGAGGGAAATATCTGCTTCTAAATCCAAAACGCAGCTATCTAACAGAACGGTTGTCAATGTGTGCACTCAACTTCCAGAGTTAAACCCGTGTGTGGATTCAGCAGTCTGCAAACACTTTCTCTGCAGAGCCCCAAAACAGGCGTTTTCAGCCCATTACCGGCATATGGAAGAAACAGCAGTAAGCAGAGGGAAATATCTGCTTCTAAATCCAAAACGCAGCTATCTAACAGAACGGTTGTCAATGTGTGCACTCAACTTCCAGAGTTAAACCCGTGTGTGGATTCAGCAGTCTGCAAACACTTTCTCTGCAGAGTCCCAAAACAGGCGTTTTCAGTCCATTACCGGCATATGGAAGAAACAGCAGTAAGCACAGGGAAATATCTGCTTCTAAATCCAAAACGCAGCTATCTAACAGAACGGTTGTCAATGTGTTCACTCAACTTCCAGAGTTAAACCCGTGTGTGGATTCAGCAGTCTGCAAACACTTTCTCTGCAGAGTCCCAAAACAGGCGTTTTCAGCCCATTACCGGCATATGGAAGAAACAGCAGTAAGCACAGGGAAATATCTGATTCTAAATCCAAAACGCAGCTATCTAACAGAACAGTTGTCAATGTGTGCACTCAACTTCCAGAGTTAAACCCGTGTGTGGATTCAGCAGTCTGCAAACACTTTCTCTGCAGAGTCCCAAAACAGGCGTTTTCAGCCCATTACCGGCATATGGAAGAAACAGCAGTAAGCACAGGGAAATATCTGCTTCTAAATCCAAAACGCAGCTATCTAACAGAACGGTTGTCAATGTGTGCACTCAACTTCCAGAGTTGAACCCGTGTGTGGATTCAGCAGTCTGCAAACACTTTCTCTGCAGAGCCCCAAAACAGGCGTTTTCAGCCCATTACCGGCATATGGAAGAAACAGCAGTAAGCACAGGGAAATATCTGCTTCTAAATCCAAAACGCAGCTATCTAACAGAACGGTTGTCAATGTGTGCACTCAACTTCCAGAGTTAAACCCGTGTGTGGATTCAGCAGTCTGCAAACACTTTCTCTGCAGAGTCCCAAAACAGGCGTTTTCAGCCCATTACCGGCATATGGAAGAAACAGCAGTAAGCAGAGGGAAATATCTGATTCTAAATCCAAAACGCAGCTATCTAACAGAACGGTTGTCAATGTGTGCACTCAACTTCCAGAGTTAAACCCGTGTGTGGATTCAGCAGTCTGCAAACACTTTCTCTGCAGAGTCCCAAAACAGGCGTTTTCAGCCCATTACCGGCATATGGAAGAAACAGCAGTAAGCCCAGGGAAATATCTGCTTCTAAATCCAAAACGCAGCTATCTAACAGAACGGTTTTCAATGTGTGCACTCAACTTCCAGAGTTAAACCCATGTGTGGATTCAGCAGTCTGCAAACACCTTCTCCGCAGAGTCCCAAAACAGGCGTTTTCAGCCCATTACCGGCATATGGAAGAAACAGCAGTAAGCCCAGGGAAATATCTGCTTCTAAATCCAAAACGCAGCTATCTAACAGAACGGTTGTCAATGTGTGCACTCAACTTCCAGAGTTAAACCCGTGTGTGGATTCAGCAGTCTGCAAACACTTTCTCTGCAGAGCCCCAAAACAGGCGTTTTCAGCCCATTACCGGCATATGGAAGAAACAGCAGTAAGCACAGGGAAATATCTGCTTCTAAATCCAAAACGCAGCTATCTAACAGAACGGTTGTCAATGTGTGCACTCAACTTCCAGAGTTAAACCCGTGTGTGGATTCAGCAGTCTGCAAACACTTTCTCTGCAGAGTCCCAAAACAGGCGTTTTCAGCCCATTACCGGCATATGGAAGAAACAGCAGTAAGCACAGGGAAATATCTGATTCTAAATCCAAAACGCAGCTATCTAACAGAACGGTTGTCAATGTGTGCACTCAACTTCCAGAGTTAAACCCGTGTGTGGATTAAGCAGTCTGCAAACACTTTCTCTGCAGAGTCCCAAAACAGGTATTTTCAGCCCATTACCGGCATATGGAAGAAACAGCAGTAAGCATAGGGAAATATCTGCTTATAAATCCAAAACGCAGCTATCTAACAGAACGGTTGTCAATGTGTGCACTCATCTTCCAGAGTTAAACCCGTGTGTGGATGCAGCAGTCTGCAAACACTTTCTCTGCAGAGTCCCAAAACAGGCGTTTTCAGCCCATTACCGGCATATGGAAGAAACAGCAGTAAGCACAGGGAAATATCTGCTTCTAAATCCAAAACGCAGCTATCTAACAGAATGGTTTTCAATGTGTGCACTCAACTTCCAGAGTTAAACCCATGTGTGGATTCAGCAGTCTGCAAACACTTTCTCCGCAGAGTCCCAAAACAGGCGTTTTCAGCCCATTACCGGCATATGGAAGAAACAGCAGTAAGCCCAGGGAAATATCTGCTTCTAAATCCAAAACGCAGCTATCTAA
Organism: Aotus nancymaae; assembly: GCF_030222135.1. Taxonomy (NCBI): domain Eukaryota; kingdom Metazoa; phylum Chordata; class Mammalia; order Primates; family Aotidae; genus Aotus; species Aotus nancymaae. The sequence goes on from NW_026989040.1 coordinate 112,904, forward strand.
CAGAACGGTTGTCAATGTGTGCACTCAACTTCCAGAGTTAAACCCGTGTGTGGATTCAGCAGTCTGCAAACACTTTCTCTGCAGAGTCCCAAAACAGGCGTTTTCAGTCCATTACCGGCATATGGAAGAAACAGCAGTAAGCACAGGGAAATATCTGCTTCTAAATCCAAAACGCAGCTATCTAACAGAACGGTTGTCAATGTGTGCACTCAACTTCCAGAGTTAAACCCGTGTGTGGATTCAGCAGTCTGCAAACACTTTCTCTGCAGTGTCCCAAAACAGGCGTTTTCAGCCCATTACCGGCATATGGAAGAAACAGCAGTAAGCACAGGGAAATATCTGCTTCTAAATCCAAAACGCAGCTATCTAACAGAACGGTTGTCAATGTGTGCACTCAACTTCCAGAGTGAAACCCATGTGTGGATTCAGCAGTCTGCAAACACTTTCTCTGCAGAGTCCCAAAACAGGCGTTTTCAGCCCATTACCGGCATATGGAAGAAACAGCAGTAAGCCCAGGGAAATATATGCTTCTAAATCCAAAACGCAGCTATCTAACAGAACGGTTGTCAATGTGTGCACTCAACTTCCCGAGTTAAACCGGTGTGTGGATTCAGCAGTCTGCAAACACTTTCTCTGCAGAGTCCCAAAACAGGCGTTTTCAGTCCATTACCGGCATATGGAAGAAACAGCAGTAAGCACAGGGAAATATCTGCTTCTAAATCCAAAACGCAGCTATCTAACAGAACGGTTGTCAATGTGTGCACTCAACTTCCAGAGTTAAACCCGTGTGTGGATTCAGCAGTCTGCAAACACTTTCTCTGCAGAGTCCCAAAACAGGCGTTTTCAGCCCATTACCGGCATATGGAAGAAACAGCAGTAAGCACAGGGAAATATCTGATTCTAAATCCAAAACGCAGCTATCTAACAGAACGGTTGCCAATGTGTGCACTCAACTTCCAGAGTTAAACCCGTGTGTGGATTCAGCAGTCTGCAAACACTTTCTCTGCAGAGTCCCAAAACAGGCGTTTTCAGCCCATTACCGGCATATGGAAGAAACAGCAGTAAGCACAGGGAAATATCTGCTTCTAAATCCAAAACGCAGCTATCTAACAGAACGGTTGTCAATGTGTGCACTCAACTTCCAGAGTTAAACCCTTGTGTGGATTCAGCAGTCTGCAAACACTTTCTCTGCAGAGCCCCAAAACAGGCGTTTTCAGCCCATTACCGGCATATGGAAGAAACAGCAGTAAGCACAGGGAAATATCTGCTTCTAAATCCAAAACGCAGCTATCTAACAGAACGGTTGTCAATGTGTGCACTCAACTTCCAGAGTTAAACCCGTGTGTGGATTCAGCAGTCTGCAAACACTTTCTCTGCAGAGTCCCAAAACAGGCGTTTTCAGCCCATTACCGGCATATGGAAGAAACAGCAGTAAGCACAGGGAAATATCTGCTTCTAAATCCAAAACGCAGCTATCTAACAGAACGGTTGTCAATGTGAGCACTCAACTTCCAGAGTTAAACCCGTGTGTGGATTCAGCAGTCTGCAAACACTTTCTCTGCAGAGTCCCAAAACAGGCGTTTTCAGCCCATTACCGGCATATGGAAGAAACAGCAGTAAGCACAGGGAAATATCTGCTTCTAAATCCAAAACGCAGCTATCTAACAGAACGGTTGTCAATGTGTGCACTCAACTTCCAGAGTTAAACCCGTGTGTGGATTCAGCAGTCTGCAAACATCTTCTCTGCAGAGTCCCAAAACAGGCGTTTTCAGCCCATTACCGGCATATGGAAGAAACAGCAGTAAGCACAGGGAAATATCTGCTTCTAAATCCAAAACGCAGCTATCTAACAGAACGGTTGTCAATGTGTGCACTCAACTTCCAGAGTTAAACCCGTGTGGGGATTCAGCAGTCTGCAAACATCTTCTCTGCAGAGTCCCAAAACAGGCGTTTTCAGTCCATTACCGGCATATGGAAGAAACAGCAGTAAGCCCAGGGAAATATCTGCTTCTAAATCCAAAACGCAGCTATCTAACAGAACGGTTGTCAATGTGTGCACTCAACTTCCAGAGTTAAACCCGTGTGTGGATTCAGCAGTCTGCAAACACTTTCTCTGCAGAGTCCCAAAACAGGCGTTTTCAGCCCATTACCGGCATATGGAAGAAACAGCAGTAAGCAGAGGGAAATATCTGCTTCTAAATCCAAAACGCAGCTATCTAACAGAACGGTTGTCAATGTGTGCACTCAACTTCCAGAGTTAAACCCGTGTGTGGGTTCAGCAGTCTGCAAACACTTTCTCTGCAGAGCCCGAAAACAGGCGTTTTCAGCCCATTACCGGCATATGGAAGAAACAGCAGTCAGCCCAGGGAAATATCTGCTTCAAATCCAAAACGCAGCTATCTAACAGAACGGTTGTCAATGTGTGCACTCAACTTCCAGAGTCAAACCATGTGTGGATTCAGCAGTCTGCAAACACTTTCTCTGCAGAGTCCCAAAACAGGCGTTTTCAGCCCATTACCGGCATATGGAAGAAACAGCAGTAAGCACAGGGAAATATCTGCTTCTAAATCCAAAACGCAGCTATCTAAAAGAACGGTTGTCAATGTGTGCACTCAACTTCCAGAGTTAAACCCGTGTGTGGATTCAGCAGTCTGCAAACATCTTCTCTGCAGAGTCCCAAAACAGGCGTTTTCAGCCCATTACCGGCATATGGAAGAAACAGCAGTAAGCACAGGGAAATATCTGCTTCTAAATCCAAAACGCAGCTATCTAACAGAACGGTTGTCAATGTGTGCACTCAACTTCCAGAGTTAAACCCGTGTGGGGATTCAGCAGTCTGCAAACATCTTCTCTGCAGAGTCCCAAAACAGGCGTTTTCAGCCCATTACCGGCATATGGAAGAAACAGCAGTAAGCCCAGGGAAATATCTGCTTCTAAATCCAAAACGCAGCTATCTAACAGAACGGTTGTCAATGTGTGCACTCAACTTCCAGAGTTAAACCCGTGTGTGGATTCAGCAGTCTGCAAACACTTTCTCTGCAGAGTCCCAAAACAGGCGTTTTCAGCCCATTACCGGCATATGGAAGAAACAGCAGTAAGCAGAGGGAAATATCTGCTTCTAAATCCAAAACGCAGCTATCTAACAGAACGGTTGTCAATGTGTGCACTCAACTTCCAGAGTTAAACCCGTGTGTGGGTTCAGCAGTCTGCAAACACTTTCTCTGCAGAGCCCGAAAACAGGCGTTTTCAGCCCATTACCGGCATATGGAAGAAACAGCAGTCAGCCCAGGGAAATATCTGCTTCCAAATCCAAAACGCAGCTATCTAACAGAACGGTTGTCAATGTGTGCACTCAACTTCCAGAGTCAAACCCATGTGTGGATTCAGCAGTCTGCAAACACTTTCTCTGCAGAGTCCCAAAACAGGCGTTTCAGCCCATTACCGGCATATGGAAGAAACAGCAGTAAGCACAGGGAAATATCTGCTTCTAAATCCAAAACGCAGCTATCTAACAGAACGGTTGTCAATGTGTGCACTCAACTTCCAGAGTTAAACCCGTGTGTGGATTCAGCAGTCTGCAAACATCTTCTCTGCAGAGTCCCAAAACAGGCGTTTTCAGCCCATTACCGGCATATGGAAGAAACAGCAGTAAGCACAGGGAAATATCTGCTTCTAAATCCAAAACGCAGCTATCTAACAGAACGGTTGTCAATGTGTGCACTCAACTTCCAGAGTTAAACCCGTGTGGGGATTCAGCAGTCTGCAAACATCTTCTCTGCAGAGTCCCAAAACAGGCGTTTTCAGCCCCATTACCGGCATATGGAAGAAACAGCAGTAAGCCCAGGGAAATATCTGCTTCTAAATCCAAAACGCAGCTATCTAACAGAACGGTTGTCAATGTGTGCACTCAACTTCCAGAGTTAAACCCGTGTGTGGATTCAGCAGTCTGCAAACACTTTCTCTGCAGAGTCCCAAAACAGGCGTTTTCAGCCCATTACCGGCATATGGAAGAAACAGCAGTAAGCAGAGGGAAATATCTGCTTCTAAATCCAAAACGCAGCTATCTAACAGAACGGTTGTCAATGTGTGCACTCAACTTCCAGAGTTAAACCCGTGTGTGGGTTCAGCAGTCTGCAAACACTTTCTCTGCAGAGCCCGAAAACAGGCGTTTTCAGCCCATTACCGGCATATGGAAGAAACAGCAGTCAGCCCAGGGAAATATCTGCTTCCAAATCCAAAACGCAGCTATCTAACAGAACGGTTGTCAATGTGTGCACTCAACTTCCAGAGTCAAACCCATGTGTGGATTCAGCAGTCTGCAAACACTTTCTCTGCAGAGTCCCAAAACAGGCGTTTTCAGCCCATTACCGGCATATGGAAGAAACAGCAGTAAGCACAGGGAAATATCTGCTTCTAAATCCAAAACGCAGCTATCTAACAGAACGGTTGTCAATGTGTGCACTCAACTTCCAGAGTTAAACCCGTGTGTGGATTCAGCAGTCTGCAAACATCTTCTCTGCAGAGTCCCAAAACAGGCGTTTTCAGCCCATTACCGGCATATGGAAGAAACAGCAGTAAGCACAGGGAAATATCTGCTTCTAAATCCAAAACGCAGCTATCTAACAGAACGGTTGTCAATGTGTGCACTCAACTTCCAGAGTTAAACCCGTGTGGGGATTCAGCAGTCTGCAAACATCTTCTCTGCAGAGTCCCAAAACAGGCGTTTTCAGCCCATTACCGGCATATGGAAGAAACAGCAGTAAGCCCAGGGAAATATCTGCTTCTAAATCCAAAACGCAGCTATCTAACAGAACGGTTGTCAATGTGTGCACTCAACTTCCAGAGTTAAACCCGTGTGTGGATTCAGCAGTCTGCAAACACTTTCTCTGCAGAGTCCCAAAACAGGCGTTTTCAGCCCATTACCGGCATATGGAAGAAACAGCAGTAAGCAGAGGGAAATATCTGCTTCTAAATCCAAAACGCAGCTATCTAACAGAACGGTTGTCAATGTGTGCACTCAACTTCCAGAGTTAAACCCGTGTGTGGATTCAGCAGTCTGCAAACACTTTCTCTGCAGAGCCCCAAAACAGGCGTTTTCAGCCCATTACCGGCATATGGAAGAAACAGCAGTCAGCCCAGGGAAATATCTGCTTCCAAATCCAAAACGCAGCTATCTAACAGAACGGTTGTCAATGTGTGCACTCAACTTCCAGAGTCAAACCCATGTGTGGATTCAGCAGTCTGCAAACACTTTCTCTGCAGAGTCCCAAAACAGGCGTTTTCAGCCCATTACCGGCATATGGAAGAAACAGCAGTAAGCACAGGGAAATATCTGCTTCTAAATCCAAAACGCAGCTATCTAACAGAACGGTTGTCAATGTGTGCACTCAACTTCCAGAGTTAAACCCGTGTGTGGATTCAGCAGTCTGCAAACACTTTCTCTGCAGAGTCCCAAAACAGGCGTTTTCAGCCCATTACCGGCATATGGAAGAAACAGCAGTAAGCACAGGGAAATATCTGATTCTAAATCCAAAACGCAGCTATCTAACAGAACGGTTGTCAATGTGTGCACTCAACTTCCAGAGTTAAACCCGTGTGTGGATTAAGCAGTCTGCAAACACTTTCTCTGCAGAGTCCCAAAACAGGTATTTTCAGCCCATTACCGGCATATGGAAGAAACAGCAGTAAGCATAGGGAAATCTCTGCTTATAAATCCAAAACGCAGCTATCTAACAGAACGGTTGTCAATGTGTGCACTCATCTTCCAGAGTTAAACCCGTGTGTGGATGCAGCAGTCTGCAAACACTTTCTCTGCAGAGTCCCAAAACAGGCGTTTTCAGCCCATTACCGGCATATGGAAGAAACAGCAGTAAGCACAGGGAAATATCTGCTTCTAAATCCAAAACGCAGCTATCTAACAGAACGGTTGTCAATGTGTGCACTCAACTTCCAGAGTTAAACCCATGTGTGGATTCAGCAGTCTGCAAACACTTTCTCCGCAGAGTCCCAAAACAGGCGTTTTCAGCCCATTACCGGCATATGGAAGAAACAGCAGTAAGCCCAGGGAAATATCTGCTTCTAAATCCAAAACGCAGCTATCTAACAGAACGGTTGTCAATGTGTGCACTCAACTTCCAGAGTTAAACCCATGTGTGGATTCAGCAGTCTGCAAACACTTTCTCTGCAGAGTCCCAAAACAGGCGTTTTCAGCCCATTACCGGCATATGGAAGAAACTGCAGTAAGCCCAGGGAAATATATGCTTCTAAATCCAAAACGCAGCTATCTAACAGAACGGTTGTCAATGTGTGCACTCAACTTCCCGAGTTAAACCGGTGTGTGGATTCAGCAGTCTGCAAACACTTTCTCTGCAGAGTCCCAAAACAGGCGTTTTCAGTCCATTACCGGCATATGGAAGAAACAGCAGTAAGCACAGGGAAATATCTGCTTCTAAATCCAAAACGCAGCTATCTAACAGAACGGTTGTCAATGTGTGCACTCAACTTCCAGAGTTAAACCCGTGTGTGGATTCAGCAGTCTGCAAACACTTTCTCTGCAGAGTCCCAAAACAGGCGTTTTCAGCCCATTACCGGCATATGGAAGAAACAGCAGTAAGCACAGGGAAATATCTGCTTCTAAATCCAAAACGCAGCTATCTAACAGAACGGTTGTCAATGTGTGCACTCAACTTCCAGAGTTAAACCGGTGTGTGGATTCAGCAGTCTGCAAACACTTTCTCTGCAGAGTCCCAAAACAGGCGTTTTCAGCCCATTACCGGCATATGGAAGAAACAGCAGTAAGCACAGGGAAATATCTGCTTCTAAATCCAAAACGCAGCTATCTAACAGAACGGTTGTCAATGTGTGCACTCAACTTCCAGAGTTAAACCCGTGTGTGGATTCAGCAGTCTGCAAACACTTTCTCTGCAGAGTCCCAAAACAGGCGTTTTCAGCCCATTACCGGCATATGGAAGAAACAGCAGTAAGCACAGGGAAATATCTGCTTCTAAATCCAAAACGCAGCTATCTAACAGAACGGTTGTCAATGTGTGCACTCAACTTCCAGAGTTAAACCCGTGTGTGGATTCAGCAGTCTGCAAACACTTTCTCTGCAGAGTCCCAAAACAGGCGTTTTCAGCCCATTACCGGCATATGGAAGAAACAGCAGTAAGCCCAGGGAAATATCTGCTTCTAAATCCAAAACGCAGCTATCTAACAGAACGGTTGTCAATGTGTGCACTCAACTTCCAGAGTTAAACCCGTGTGTGGATTCAGCAGTCTGCAAACACTTTCTCTGCAGAGTCCCAAAACAGGCGTTTTCAGCCCATTACCGGCATATGGAAGAAACAGCAGTAAACAGAGGGAAATATCTGCTTCTAAATCCAAAAGGCAGCTATCTAACAGAACGGTTGTCAATGTGTGCACTCAACTTCCAGAGTTAAACCCGTGTGTGGATTCAGCAGTCTGCAAACACTTTCTCTGCAGAGCCCCAAAACAGGCGTTTTCAGCCCATTACCGGCATATGGAAGAAACAGCAGTAAGCACAGGGAAATATCTGCTTCTAAATCCAAAACGCAGCTATCTAACAGAACGGTTGTCAATGTGTGCACTCAACTTCCAGAGTTAAACCCGTGTGTGGATTCAGCAGTCTGCAAACACTTTCTCTGCAGAGTCCCAAAACAGGCGTTTTCAGCCCATTTCCGGCATATGGAAGAAACAGCAGTAAGCACAGGGAAATATCTGCTTCTAAATCCAAAACGCAGCTATCTAACAGAACGGTTGTCAATGTGTGCACTCAACTTCCAGAGTTAAACCCGTGTGTGGATTCAGCAGTCTACAAACACTTTCTCTGCAGAGTCCCAAAACAGGCGTTTTCAGCCCATTACCGGCATATGGAAGAAACAGCAGTAAGCAGAGGGAAATATCTGCTTCTAAATCCAAAACGCAGCTATCTAACAGAACGGTTGTCAATGTGTGCACTCAACTTCCAGAGTTAAACCCGTGTGTGGATTCAGCAGTCTGCAAACACTTTCTCTGCAGAGTCCCAAAACAGGCGTTTTCAGCCCATTACCGGCATATGGAAGAAACAGCAGTAAGCCCAGGGAAATATCTGCTTCTAAATCCAAAACGCAGCTATCTAACAGAACGGTTGTCAATGTGTGCACTCAACTTCCAGAGTTAAACCCGTGTGTGGATTCAGCAGTCTGCAAACACTTTCTCTGCAGAGTCCCAAAACAGGCGTTTTCAGCCCATTACCGGCATATGGAAGAAACAGCAGTAAGCACAGGGAAATATCTGCTTCTAAATCCAAAACGCAGCTATCTAACAGAACGGTTGTCAATGTGTGCACTCAACTTCCAGAGTTAAACCGGTGTGTGGATTCAGCAGTCTGCAAACACTTTCTCTGCAGAGTCCCAAAACAGGCGTTTTCAGCCCATTACCGGCATATGGAAGAAACAGCAGTAAGCACAGGGAAATATCTGCTTCTAAATCCAAAACGCAGCTATCTAACAGAACGGTTGTCAATGTGTGCACTCAACTTCCAGAGTTAAACCCGTGTGTGGATTCAGCAGTCTGCAAACACTTTCTCTGCAGAGTCCCAAAACAGGCGTTTTCAGCCCATTACCGGCATATAGAAGAAACAGCAGTAAGCACAGGGAAATATCTGCTTCTAAATCCAAAACGCAGCTATCTAACAGAACGGTTGTCAATGTGTGCACTCAACTTCCAGAGTTAAACCCGTGTGTGGATTCAGCAGTCTGCAAACACTTTCTCTGCAGAGTCCCAAAACAGGCGTTTTCAGCCCATTTCCGGCATATGGAAGAAACAGCAGTAAGCACAGGGAAATATCTGCTTCTAAATCCAAAACGCAGCTATCTAACAGAACGGTTGTCAATGTGTGCACTCAACTTCCAGAGTTAAACCCGTGTGTGGATTCAGCAGTCTGCAAACACTTTCTCTGCAGAGTCCCAAAACAGGCGTTTTCAGCCCATTACCGGCATATGGAAGAAACAGCAGTAAGCAGAGGGAAATATCTGCTTCTAAATCCAAAACGCAGCTATCTAACAGAACGGTTGTCAATGTGTGCACTCAACTTCCAGAGTTAAACCCGTGTGTGGATTCAGCAGTCTGCAAACACTTTCTCTGCAGAGCCCCAAAACAGGCGTTTTCAGCCCATTACCGGCATATGGAAGAAACAGCAGTCAGCCCAGGGAAATATCTGCTTCTAAATCCAAAACGCAGCTATCTAACAGAACGGTTGTCAATGTGTGCACTCAACTTCCAGAGTCAAACCCATGTGTGGATTCAGCAGTCTGCAAACACTTTCTCTGCAGAGTCCCAAAACAGGCGTTTTCAGCCCATTACCGGCATATGGAAGAAACAGCAGTAAGCCCAGGGAAATATATGCTTCTAAATCCAAAACGCAGCTATCTAACAGAACGGTTGTCAATGTGTGCACTCAACTTCCAGAGTTAAACCCGTGTGTGGATTCAGCAGTCTGCAAACACTTTCTCTGCAGAGTCCCAAAACAGGCGTTTTCAGCCCATTACCGGCATATGGAAGAAACAGCAGTAAGCACAGGGAAATATCTGCTTCTAAATCCAAAACGCAGCTATCTAACAGAACGGTTGTCAATGTGTGCACTCAACTTCCAGAGTTGAACCCGTGTGTGGATTCAGCAGTCTGCAAACACTTTCTCTGCAGAGCCCCAAAACAGGCGTTTTCAGCCCATTACCGGCATATGGAAGAAACAGCAGTAAGCACAGGGAAATATCTGCTTCTAAATCCAAAACGCAGCTATCTAACAGAACGGTTGTCAATGTGTGCACTCAACTTCCAGAGTTAAACCCGTGTGTGGATTCAGCAGTCTGCAAACACTTTCTCTGCAGAGTCCCAAAACAGGCGTTTTCAGCCCATTACCGGCATATGGAAGAAACAGCAGTAAGCAGAGGGAAATATCTGATTCTAAATCCAAAACGCAGCTATCTAACAGAACGGTTGTCAATGTGTGCACTCAACTTCCAGAGTTAAACCCATGTGTGGATTCAGCAGTCTGCAAACACTTTCTCCGCAGAGTCCCAAAACAGGCGTTTTCAGCCCATTACCGGCATATGGAAGAAACAGCAGTAAGCCCAGGGAAATATCTGCTTCTAAATCCAAAACGCAGCTATCTAACAGAACGGTTGTCAATGTGTGCACTCAACTTCCAGAGTTAAACCCATGTGTGGATTCAGCAGTCTGCAAACACTTTCTCTGCAGAGTCCCAAAACAGGCGTTTTCAGCCCATTACCGGCATATGGAAGAAACAGCAGTAAGCCCAGGGAAATATATGCTTCTAAATCCAAAACGCAGCTATCTAACAGAACGGTTGTCAATGTGTGCACTCAACTTCCCGAGTTAAACCGGTGTGTGGATTCAGCAGTCTGCAAACACTTTCTCTGCAGAGTCCCAAAACAGGCGTTTTCAGTCCATTACCGGCATATGGAAGAAACAGCAGTAAGCACAGGGAAATATCTGCTTCTAAATCCAAAACGCAGCTATCTAACAGAACGGTTGTCAATGTGTGCACTCAACTTCCAGAGTTAAACCCGTGTGTGGATTCAGCAGTCTGCAAACACTTTCTCTGCAGAGTCCCAAAACAGGCGTTTTCAGCCCATTACCGGCATATGGAAGAAACAGCAGTAAGCACAGGGAAATATCTGCTTCTAAATCCAAAACGCAGCTATCTAACAGAACGGTTGTCAATGTGTGCACTCAACTTCCAGAGTTAAACCGGTGTGTGGATTCAGCAGTCTGCAAACACTTTCTCTGCAGAGTCCCAAAACAGGCGTTTTCAGCCCATTACCGGCATATGGAAGAAACAGCAGTAAGCACAGGGAAATATCTGCTTCTAAATCCAAAACGCAGCTATCTAACAGAACGGTTGTCAATGTGTGCACTCAACTTCCAGAGTTAAACCCGTGTGTGGATTCAGCAGTCTGCAAACACTTTCTCTGCAGAGTCCCAAAACAGGCGTTTTCAGCCCTTTACCGGCATATGGAAGAAACAGCAGTAAGCACAGGGAAATATCTGCTTCTAAATCCAAAACGCAGCTATCTAACAGAACGGTTGTCAATGTGTGCACTCAACTTCCAGAGTTAAACCCGTGTGTGGATTCAGCAGTCTGCAAACACTTTCTCTGCAGAGTCCCAAAACAGGCGTTTTCAGCCCATTACCGGCATATGGAAGAAACAGCAGTAAGCCCAGGGAAATATCTGCTTCTAAATCCAAAACGCAGCTATCTAACAGAACGGTTGTCAATGTGTGCACTCAACTTCCAGAGTTAAACCCGTGTGTGGATTCAGCAGTCTGCAAACACTTTCTCTGCAGAGTCCCAAAACAGGCGTTTTCAGCCCATTACCGGCATATGGAAGAAACAGCAGTAAACAGAGGGAAATATCTGCTTCTAAATCCAAAAGGCAGCTATCTAACAGAACGGTTGTCAATGTGTGCACTCAACTTCCAGAGTTAAACCCGTGTGTGGATTCAGCAGTCTGCAAACACTTTCTCTGCAGAGCCCCAAAACAGGCGTTTTCAGCCCATTACCGGCATATGGAAGAAACAGCAGTAAGCACAGGGAAATATCTGCTTCTAAATCCAAAACGCAGCTATCTAACAGAACGGTTGTCAATGTGTGCACTCAACTTCCAGAGTTAAACCCGTGTGTGGATTCAGCAGTCTGCAAACACTTTCTCTGCAGAGTCCCAAAACAGGCGTTTTCAGCCCATTTCCGGCATATGGAAGAAACAGCAGTAAGCACAGGGAAATATCTGCTTCTAAATCCAAAACGCAGCTATCTAACAGAACGGTTGTCAATGTGTGCACTCAACTTCCAGAGTTAAACCCGTGTGTGGATTCAGCAGTCTACAAACACTTTCTCTGCAGAGTCCCAAAACAGGCGTTTTCAGCCCATTACCGGCATATGGAAGAAACAGCAGTAAGCCCAGGGAAATATCTGCTTCTAAATCCAAAACGCAGCTATCTAACAGAACGGTTGTCAATGTGTGCACTCAACTTCCAGAGTTAAACCCGTGTGTGGATTCAGCAGTCTGCAAACACTTTCTCTGCAGAGTCCCAAAACAGGCGTTTTCAGCCCATTACCGGCATATGGAAGAAACAGCAGTAAGCACAGGGAAATATCTGCTTCTAAATCCAAAACGCAGCTATCTAACAGAACGGTTGTCAATGTGTGCACTCAACTTCCAGAGTTAAACCGGTGTGTGGATTCAGCAGTCTGCAAACACTTTCTCTGCAGAGTCCCAAAACAGGCGTTTTCAGCCCATTACCGGCATATGGAAGAAACAGCAGTAAGCACAGGGAAATATCTGCTTCTAAATCCAAAACGCAGCTATCTAACAGAACGGTTGTCAATGTGTGCACTCAACTTCCAGAGTTAAACCCGTGTGTGGATTCAGCAGTCTGCAAACACTTTCTCTGCAGAGTCCCAAAACAGGCGTTTTCAGCCCATTACCGGCATATAGAAGAAACAGCAGTAAGCACAGGGAAATATCTGCTTCTAAATCCAAAACGCAGCTATCTAACAGAACGGTTGTCAATGTGTGCACTCAACTTCCAGAGTTAAACCCGTGTGTGGATTCAGCAGTCTGCAAACACTTTCTCTGCAGAGTCCCAAAACAGGCGTTTTCAGCCCATTTCCGGCATATGGAAGAAACAGCAGTAAGCACAGGGAAATATCTGCTTCTAAATCCAAAACGCAGCTATCTAACAGAACGGTTGTCAATGTGTGCACTCAACTTCCAGAGTTAAACCCGTGTGTGGATTCAGCAGTCTGCAAACACTTTCTCTGCAGAGTCCCAAAACAGGCGTTTTCAGCCCATTACCGGCATATGGAAGAAACAGCAGTAAGCAGAGGGAAATATCTGCTTCTAAATCCAAAACGCAGCTATCTAACAGAACGGTTGTCAATGTGTGCACTCAACTTCCAGAGTTAAACCCGTGTGTGGATTCAGCAGTCTGCAAACACTTTCTCTGCAGAGCCCCAAAACAGGCGTTTTCAGCCCATTACCGGCATATGGAAGAAACAGCAGTCAGCCCAGGGAAATATCTGCTTCTAAATCCAAAACGCAGCTATCTAACAGAACGGTTGTCAATGTGTGCACTCAACTTCCAGAGTCAAACCCATGTGTGGATTCAGCAGTCTGCAAACACTTTCTCTGCAGAGTCCCAAAACAGGCGTTTTCAGCCCATTACCGGCATATGGAAGAAACAGCAGTAAGCCCAGGGAAATATATGCTTCTAAATCCAAAACGCAGCTATGTAACAGAACCGTTGTCAATGTGTGCACTCAACTTCCAGAGTTAAACCCGTGTGTGGATTCAGCAGTCTGCAAACACTTTCTCTGCAGAGTCCCAAAACAGGCGTTTTCAGCCCATTACCGGCATATGGAAGAAACAGCAGTAAGCACAGGGAAATATCTGCTTCTAAATCCAAAACGCAGCTATCTAACAGAACGGTTGTCAATGTGTGCACTCAACTTCCAGAGTTGAACCCGTGTGTGGATTCAGCAGTCTGCAAACACTTTCTCTGCAGAGCCCCAAAACAGGCGTTTTCAGCCCATTACCGGCATATGGAAGAAACAGCAGTAAGCACAGGGAAATATCTGCTTCTAAATCCAAAACGCAGCTATCTAACAGAACGGTTGTCAATGTGTGCACTCAACTTCCAGAGTTAAACCCGTGTGTGGATTCAGCAGTCTGCAAACACTTTCTCTGCAGAGTCCCAAAACAGGCGTTTTCAGCCCATTACCGGCATATGGAAGAAACAGCAGTAAGCAGAGGGAAATATCTGATTCTAAATCCAAAACGCAGCTATCTAACAGAACGGTTGTCAATGTGTGCACTCAACTTCCAGAGTTAAACCCGTGTGTGGATTCAGCAGTCTGCAAACACTTTCTCTGCAGAGTCCCAAAACAGGCGTTTTCAGCCCATTACCGGCATATGGAAGAAACAGCAGTAAGCCCAGGGAAATATCTGCTTCTAAATCCAAAACGCAGCTATCTAACAGAACGGTTTTCAATGTGTGCACTCAACTTCCAGAGTTAAACCCATGTGTGGATTCAGCAGTCTGCAAACACTTTCTCCGCAGAGTCCCAAAACAGGCGTTTTCAGCCCATTACCGGCATATGGAAGAAACAGCAGTAAGCCCAGGGAAATATCTGCTTCTAAATCCAAAACGCAGCTATCTAACAGAACGGTTGTCAATGTGTGCACTCAACTTCCAGAGTTAAACCCGTGTGTGGATTCAGCAGTCTGCAAACACTTTCTCTGCAGAGCCCCAAAACAGGCGTTTTCAGCCCATTACCGGCATATGGAAGAAACAGCAGTAAGCACAGGGAAATATCTGCTTCTAAATCCAAAACGCAGCTATCTAACAGAACGGTTGTCAATGTGTGCACTCAACTTCCAGAGTTAAACCCGTGTGTGGATTCAGCAGTCTGCAAACACTTTCTCTGCAGAGTCCCAAAACAGGCGTTTTCAGCCCATTACCGGCATATGGAAGAAACAGCAGTAAGCACAGGGAAATATCTGATTCTAAATCCAAAACGCAGCTATCTAACAGAACGGTTGTCAATGTGTGCACTCAACTTCCAGAGTTAAACCCGTGTGTGGATTAAGCAGTCTGCAAACACTTTCTCTGCAGAGTCCCAAAACAGGTATTTTCAGCCCATTACCGGCATATGGAAGAAACAGCAGTAAGCATAGGGAAATATCTGCTTATAAATCCAAAACGCAGCTATCTAACAGAACGGTTGTCAATGTGTGCACTCATCTTCCAGAGTTAAACCCGTGTGTGGATGCAGCAGTCTGCAAACACTTTCTCTGCAGAGTCCCAAAACAGGCGTTTTCAGCCCATTACCGGCATATGGAAGAAACAGCAGTAAGCACAGGGAAATATCTGCTTCTAAATCCAAAACGCAGCTATCTAACAGAACGGTTTTCAATGTGTGCACTCAACTTCCAGAGTTAAACCCATGTGTGGATTCAGCAGTCTGCAAACACTTTCTCCGCAGAGTCCCAAAACAGGCGTTTTCAGCCCATTACCGGCATATGGAAGAAACAGCAGTAAGCCCAGGGAAATATCTGCTTCTAAATCCAAAACGCAGCTATCTAACAGAACGGTTGTCAATGTGTGCACTCAACTTCCAGAGTTAAACCCGTGTGTGGATTCAGCAGTCTGCAAACACTTTCTCTGCAGAGTCCCAAAACAGGCGTTTTCAGTCCATTACCGGCATATGGAAGAAACAGCAGTAAGCACAGGGAAATATCTGCTTCTAAATCCAAAACGCAGCTATCTAACAGAACGGTTGTCAATGTGTGCACTCAACTTCCAGAGTTAAACCCGTGTGTGGATTCAGCAGTCTGCAAACACTTTCTCTGCAGTGTCCCAAAACAGGCGTTTTCAGCCCATTACCGGCATATGGAAGAAACAGCAGTAAGCACAGGGAAATATCTGCTTCTAAATCCAAAACGCAGCTATCTAACAGAACGGTTGTCAATGTGTGCACTCAACTTCCAGAGTTAAACCCATGTGTGGATTCAGCAGTCTGCAAACACTTTCTCCGCAGAGTCCCAAAACAGGCGTTTTCAGCCCATTACCGGCATATGGAAGAAACAGCAGTAAGCCCAGGGAAATATATGCTTCTAAATCCAAAACGCAGCTATCTAACAGAACGGTTGTCAATGTGTGCACTCAACTTCCCGAGTTAAACCGGTGTGTGGATTCAGCAGTCTGCAAACACTTTCTCTGCAGAGTCCCAAAACAGGCGTTTTCAGCCCATTACCGGCATATGGAAGAAACAGCAGTAAGCCCAGGGAAATATCTGCTTCTAAATCCAAAACGCAGCTATCTAACAGAACGGTTGTCAATGTGTGCACTCAACTTCCAGAGTTAAACCCGTGTGTGGATTCAGCAGTCTGCAAACACTTTCTCTGCAGAGTCCCAAAACAGGCGTTTTCAGCCCTTTACCGGCATATGGAAGAAACAGCAGTAAGCACAGGGAAATATCTGCTTCTAAATCCAAAACGCAGCTATCTAACAGAACGGTTGTCAATGTGTGCACTCAACTTCCAGAGTTAAACCCGTGTGTGGATTAAGCAGTCTGCAAACACTTTCTCTGCAGAGTCCCAAAACAGGTATTTTCAGCCCATTACCGGCATATGGAAGAAACAGCAGTAAGCATAGGGAAATATCTGCTTATAAATCCAAAACGCAGCTATCTAACAGAACGGTTGTCAATGTGTGCACTCATCTTCCAGAGTTAAACCCGTGTGTGGATGCAGCAGTCTGCAAACACTTTCTCTGCAGAGTCCCAAAACAGGCGTTTTCAGCCCATTACCGGCATATGGAAGAAACAGCAGTAAGCACAGGGAAATATCTGCTTCTAAATCCAAAACGCAGCTATCTAACAGAACGGTTGTCAATGTGTGCACTCAACTTCCAGAGTTAAACCCATGTGTGGATTCAGCAGTCTGCAAACACTTTCTCCGCAGAGTCCCAAAACAGGCGTTTTCAGCCCATTACCGGCATATGGAAGAAACAGCAGTAAGCCCAGGGAAATATCTGCTTCTAAATCCAAAACGCAGCTATCTAACAGAACGGTTGTCAATGTGTGCACTCAACTTCCAGAGTTAAACCCGTGTGTGGATTCAGCAGTCTGCAAACACTTTCTCTGCAGAGTCCCAAAACAGGCGTTTTCAGTCCATTACCGGCATATGGAAGAAACAGCAGTAAGCACAGGGAAATATCTGCTTCTAAATCCAAAACGCAGCTATCTAACAGAACGGTTGTCAATGTGTGCACTCAACTTCCAGAGTTAAACCCGTGTGTGGATTCAGCAGTCTGCAAACACTTTCTCTGCAGTGTCCCAAAACAGGCGTTTTCAGCCCATTACCGGCATATGGAAGAAACAGCAGTAAGCACAGGGAAATATCTGCTTCTAAATCCAAAACGCAGCTATCTAACAGAACGGTTGTCAATGTGTGCACTCAACTTCCAGAGTTAAACCCATGTGTGGATTCAGCAGTCTGCAAACACTTTCTCTGCAGAGTCCCAAAACAGGCGTTTTCAGCCCATTACCGGCATATGGAAGAAACAGCAGTAAGCCCAGGGAAATATATGCTTCTAAATCCAAAACGCAGCTATCTAACAGAACGGTTGTCAATGTGTGCACTCAACTTCCCGAGTTAAACCGGTGTGTGGATTCAGCAGTCTGCAAACACTTTCTCTGCAGAGTCCCAAAACAGGCGTTTTCAGCCCATTACCGGCATATGGAAGAAACAGCAGTAAGCAGAGGGAAATATCTGCTTCTAAATCCAAAACGCAGCTATCTAACAGAACGGTTGTCAATGTGTGCACTCAACTTCCAGAGTTAAACCCGTGTGTGGATTCAGCAGTCTGCAAACACTTTCTCTGCAGAGCCCCAAAACAGGCGTTTTCAGCCCATTACCGGCATATGGAAGAAACAGCAGTAAGCAGAGGGAAATATCTGCTTCTAAATCCAAAACGCAGCTATCTAACAGAACGGTTGTCAATGTGTGCACTCAACTTCCAGAGTTAAACCCGTGTGTGGATTCAGCAGTCTGCAAACACTTTCTCTGCAGAGCCCCAAAACAGGCGTTTTCAGCCCATTACCGGCATATGGAAGAAACAGCAGTCAGCCCAGGGAAATATCTGCTTCTAAATCCAAAACGCAGCTATCTAACAGAACGGTTGTCAATGTGTGCACTCAACTTCCAGAGTCAAACCCATGTGTGGATTCAGCAGTCTGCAAACACTTTCTCTGCAGAGTCCCAAAACAGGCGTTTTCAGCCCATTACCGGCATATGGAAGAAACAGCAGTAAGCCCAGGGAAATATATGCTTCTAAATCCAAAACGCAGCTATCTAACAGAACGGTTGTCAATGTGTGCACTCAACTTCCAGAGTTAAACCCGTGTGTGGATTCAGCAGTCTGCAAACACTTTCTCTGCAGAGTCCCAAAACAGGCGTTTTCAGTCCATTACCGGCATATGGAAGAAACAGCAGTAAGCACAGGGAAATATCTGCTTCTAAATCCAAAACGCAGCTATCTAACAGAACGGTTGTCAATGTGTTCACTCAACTTCCAGAGTTAAACCCGTGTGTGGATTCAGCAGTCTGCAAACACTTTCTCTGCAGAGTCCCAAAACAGGCGTTTTCAGCCCATTACCGGCATATGGAAGAAACAGCAGTAAGCACAGGGAAATATCTGATTCTAAAACCAAAACGCAGCTATCTAACAGAACAGTTGTCAATGTGTGCACTCAACTTCCAGAGTTAAACCCGTGTGTGGATTCAGCAGTCTGCAAACACTTTCTCTGCAGAGTCCCAAAACAGGCGTTTTCAGCCCATTACCGGCATATGGAAGAAACAGCAGTAAGCACAGGGAAATATCTGCTTCTAAATCCAAAACGCAGCTATCTAACAGAACGGTTGTCAATGTGTGCACTCAACTTCCAGAGTTAAACCCGTGTGTGGATTCAGCAGTCTGCAAACACTTTCTCCGCAGAGTCCCAAAACAGGCGTTTTCAGCCCATTACCGGCATATGGAAGAAACAGCCGTAAGCCCAGGGAAATATCTGCTTCTAAATCCAAAACGCAGCTATCTAACAGAACGGTTTTCAATGTGTGCACTCAACTTCCAGAGTTAAACCCATGTGTGGATTCAGCAGTCTGCAAACACTTTCTCCGCAGAGTCCCAAAACAGGCGTTTTCAGCCCATTACCGGCATATGGAAGAAACAGCAGTAAGCCCAGGGAAATATCTGCTTCTAAATCCAAAACGCAGCTATCTAACAGAACGGTTGTCAATGTGTGCACTCAACTTCCAGAGTTAAACCCGTGTGTGGATTCAGCAGTCTGCAAACACTTTCTCTGCAGAGCCCCAAAACAGGCGTTTTCAGCCCATTACCGGCATATGGAAGAAACAGCAGTAAGCACAGGGAAATATCTGCTTCTAAATCCAAAACGCAGCTATCTAACAGAACGGTTGTCAATGTGTGCACTCAACTTCCAGAGTTAAACCCGTGTGTGGATTCAGCAGTCTGCAAACACTTTCTCTGCAGAGTCCCAAAACAGGCGTTTTCAGCCCATTACCGGCATATGGAAGAAACAGCAGTAAGCACAGGGAAATATCTGATTCTAAATCCAAAACGCAGCTATCTAACAGAACGGTTGTCAATGTGTGCACTCAACTTCCAGAGTTAAACCCGTGTGTGGATTCAGCAGTCTGCAAACACTTTCTCTGCAGAGTCCCAAAACAGGTATTTTCAGCCCATTACCGGCATATGGAAGAAACAGCAGTAAGCATAGGGAAATATCTGCTTATAAATCCAAAACGCAGCTATCTAACAGAACGGTTGTCAATGTGTGCACTCATCTTCCAGAGTTAAACCCGTGTGTGGATGCAGCAGTCTGCAAACACTTTCTCTGCAGAGTCCCAAAACAGGCGTTTTCAGCCCATTACCGGCATATGGAAGAAACAGCTGTAAGCACAGGGAAATATCTGCTTCTAAATCCAAAACGCAGCTATCTAACAGAACGGTTTTCAATGTGTGCACTCAACTTCCAGAGTTAAACCCATGTGTGGATTCAGCAGTCTGCAAACACTTTCTCCGCAGAGTCCCAA
Organism: Aotus nancymaae; assembly: GCF_030222135.1. NCBI lineage: Eukaryota > Metazoa > Chordata > Mammalia > Primates > Aotidae > Aotus > Aotus nancymaae. Next base: position 132,604 of record NW_026989040.1, read on the forward strand.
AACAGGCGTTTTCAGCCCATTACCGGCATATGGAAGAAACAGCAGTAAGCCCAGGGAAATATCTGCTTCTAAATCCAAAACGCAGCTATCTAACAGAACGGTTGTCAATGTGTGCACTCAACTTCCAGAGTTAAACCCGTGTGTGGATTCAGCAGTCTGCAAACACTTTCTCTGCAGAGTCCCAAAACAGGCGTTTTCAGCCCATTACCGGCATATGGAAGAAACAGCAGTAAGCACAGGGAAATATCTGCTTCTAAATCCAAAACGCAGCTATCTAACAGAACGGTTGTCAATGTGTGCACTCAACTTCCAGAGTTAAACCCGTGTGTGGATTCAGCAGTCTGCAAACACTTTCTCTGCAGTGTCCCAAAACAGGCGTTTTCAGCCCATTACCGGCATATGGAAGAAACAGCAGTAAGCACAGGGAAATATCTGCTTCTAAATCCAAAACGCAGCTATCTAACAGAACGGTTGTCAATGTGTGCACTCAACTTCCAGAGTGAAACCCATGTGTGGATTCAGCAGTCTGCAAACACTTTCTCTGCATAGTCCCAAAACAGGCGTTTTCAGCCCATTACCGGCATATGGAAGAAACAGCAGTAAGCCCAGGGAAATATATGCTTCTAAATCCAAAACGCAGCTATCTAACAGAACGGTTGTCAATGTGTGCACTCAACTTCCCGAGTTAAACCGGTGTGTGGATTCAGCAGTCTGCAAACACTTTCTCTGCAGAGTCCCAAAACAGGCGTTTTCAGTCCATTACCGGCATATGGAAGAAACAGCAGTAAGCACAGGGAAATATCTGCTTCTAAATCCAAAACGCAGCTATCTAACAGAACGGTTGTCAATGTGTGCACTCAACTTCCAGAGTTAAACCCGTGTGTGGATTCAGCAGTCTGCAAACACTTTCTCTGCAGAGTCCCAAAACAGGCGTTTTCAGCCCATTACCGGCATATGGAAGAAACAGCAGTAAGCACAGGGAAATATCTGATTCTAAATCCAAAACGCAGCTATCTAACAGAACGGTTGCCAATGTGTGCACTCAACTTCCAGAGTTAAACCCGTGTGTGGATTCAGCAGTCTGCAAACACTTTCTCTGCAGAGTCCCAAAACAGGCGTTTTCAGCCCATTACCGGCATATGGAAGAAACAGCAGTAAGCACAGGGAAATATCTGCTTCTAAATCCAAAACGCAGCTATCTAACAGAACGGTTGTCAATGTGTGCACTCAACTTCCAGAGTTAAACCCTTGTGTGGATTCAGCAGTCTGCAAACACTTTCTCTGCAGAGCCCCAAAACAGGCGTTTTCAGCCCATTACCGGCATATGGAAGAAACAGCAGTAAGCACAGGGAAATATCTGCTTCTAAATCCAAAACGCAGCTATCTAACAGAACGGTTGTCAATGTGTGCACTCAACTTCCAGAGTTAAACCCGTGTGTGGATTCAGCAGTCTGCAAACACTTTCTCTGCAGAGTCCCAAAACAGGCGTTTTCAGCCCATTACCGGCATATGGAAGAAACAGCAGTAAGCACAGGGAAATATCTGCTTCTAAATCCAAAACGCAGCTATCTAACAGAACGGTTGTCAATGTGAGCACTCAACTTCCAGAGTTAAACCCGTGTGTGGATTCAGCAGTCTGCAAACACTTTCTCTGCAGAGTCCCAAAACAGGCGTTTTCAGCCCATTACCGGCATATGGAAGAAACAGCAGTAAGCACAGGGAAATATCTGCTTCTAAATCCAAAACGCAGCTATCTAACAGAACGGTTGTCAATGTGTGCACTCAACTTCCAGAGTTAAACCCGTGTGTGGATTCAGCAGTCTGCAAACATCTTCTCTGCAGAGTCCCAAAACAGGCGTTTTCAGCCCATTACCGGCATATGGAAGAAACAGCAGTAAGCAGAGGGAAATATCTGCTTCTAAATCCAAAACGCAGCTATCTAACAGAACGGTTGTCAATGTGTGCACTCAACTTCCAGAGTTAAACCCGTGTGTGGATTCAGCAGTCTGCAAACACTTTCTCTGCAGAGCCCCAAAACAGGCGTTTTCAGCCCATTACCGGCATATGGAAGAAACAGCAGTCAGCCCAGGGAAATATCTGCTTCCAAATCCAAAACGCAGCTATCTAACAGAACGGTTGTCAATGTGTGCACTCAACTTCCAGAGTCAAACCCATGTGTGGATTCAGCAGTCTGCAAACACTTTCTCTGCAGAGTCCCAAAACAGGCGTTTTCAGCCCATTACCGGCATATGGAAGAAACAGCAGTAAGCACAGGGAAATATCTGCTTCTAAATCCAAAACGCAGCTATCTAACAGAACGGTTGTCAATGTGTGCACTCAACTTCCAGAGTTAAACCCGTGTGTGGATTCAGCAGTCTGCAAACACTTTCTCTGCAGAGCCCCAAAACAGGCGTTTTCAGCCCATTACCGGCATATGGAAGAAACAGCAGTAAGCACAGGGAAATATCTGCTTCTAAATCCAAAACGCAGCTATCTAACAGAACGGTTGTCAATGTGTGCACTCAACTTCCAGAGTTAAACCCGTGTGTGGATTCAGCAGTCTGCAAACACTTTCTCTGCAGAGTCCCAAAACAGGCGTTTTCAGCCCATTACCGGCATATGGAAGAAACAGCAGTAAGCACAGGGAAATATCTGCTTCTAAATCCAAAACGCAGCTATCTAACAGAACGGTTGTCAATGTGTGCACTCAACTTCCAGAGTTAAACCCGTGTGTGGATTAAGCAGTCTGCAAACACTTTCTCTGCAGAGTCCCAAAACAGGTATTTTCAGCCCATTACCGGCATATGGAAGAAACAGCAGTAAGCATAGGGAAATATCTGCTTATAAATCCAAAACGCAGCTATCTAACAGAACGGTTGTCAATGTGTGCACTCATCTTCCAGAGTTAAACCCGTGTGTGGATGCAGCAGTCTGCAAACACTTTCTCTGCAGAGTCCCAAAACAGGCGTTTTCAGCCCATTACCGGCATATGGAAGAAACAGCAGTAAGCACAGGGAAATATCTGCTTCTAAATCCAAAACGCAGCTATCTAACAGAACGGTTGTCAATGTGTGCACTCAACTTCCAGAGTTAAACCCATGTGTGGATTCAGCAGTCTGCAAACACTTTCTCCGCAGAGTCCCAAAACAGGCGTTTTCAGCCCATTACCGGCATATGGAAGAAACAGCAGTAAGCCCAGGGAAATATCTGCTTCTAAATCCAAAACGCAGCTATCTAACAGAACGGTTGTCAATGTGTGCACTCAACTTCCAGAGTTAAACCCGTGTGTGGATTCAGCAGTCTGCAAACACTTTCTCTGCAGAGTCCCAAAACAGGCGTTTTCAGTCCATTACCGGCATATGGAAGAAACAGCAGTAAGCACAGGGAAATATCTGCTTCTAAATCCAAAACGCAGCTATCTAACAGAACGGTTGTCAATGTGTGCACTCAACTTCCAGAGTTAAACCCGTGTGTGGATTCAGCAGTCTGCAAACACTTTCTCTGCAGTGTCCCAAAACAGGCGTTTTCAGCCCATTACCGGCATATGGAAGAAACAGCAGTAAGCACAGGGAAATATCTGCTTCTAAATCCAAAACGCAGCTATCTAACAGAACGGTTGTCAATGTGTGCACTCAACTTCCAGAGTTAAACCCATGTGTGGATTCAGCAGTCTGCAAACACTTTCTCTGCAGAGTCCCAAAACAGGCGTTTTCAGCCCATTACCGGCATATGGAAGAAACAGCAGTAAGCCCAGGGAAATATATGCTTCTAAATCCAAAACGCAGCTATCTAACAGAACGGTTGTCAATGTGTGCACTCAACTTCCCGAGTTAAACCGGTGTGTGGATTCAGCAGTCTGCAAACACTTTCTCTGCAGAGTCCCAAAACAGGCGTTTTCAGCCCATTACCGGCATATGGAAGAAACAGCAGTAAGCAGAGGGAAATATCTGCTTCTAAATCCAAAACGCAGCTATCTAACAGAACGGTTGTCAATGTGTGCACTCAACTTCCAGAGTTAAACCCGTGTGTGGATTCAGCAGTCTGCAAACACTTTCTCTGCAGAGCCCCAAAACAGGCGTTTTCAGCCCATTACCGGCATATGGAAGAAACAGCAGTAAGCAGAGGGAAATATCTGCTTCTAAATCCAAAACGCAGCTATCTAACAGAACGGTTGTCAATGTGTGCACTCAACTTCCAGAGTTAAACCCGTGTGTGGATTCAGCAGTCTGCAAACACTTTCTCTGCAGAGCCCCAAAACAGGCGTTTTCAGCCCATTACCGGCATATGGAAGAAACAGCAGTCAGCCCAGGGAAATATCTGCTTCTAAATCCAAAACGCAGCTATCTAACAGAACGGTTGTCAATGTGTGCACTCAACTTCCAGAGTCAAACCCATGTGTGGATTCAGCAGTCTGCAAACACTTTCTCTGCAGAGTCCCAAAACAGGCGTTTTCAGCCCATTACCGGCATATGGAAGAAACAGCAGTAAGCCCAGGGAAATATATGCTTCTAAATCCAAAACGCAGCTATCTAACAGAACGGTTGTCAATGTGTGCACTCAACTTCCAGAGTTAAACCCGTGTGTGGATTCAGCAGTCTGCAAACACTTTCTCTGCAGAGTCCCAAAACAGGCGTTTTCAGTCCATTACCGGCATATGGAAGAAACAGCAGTAAGCACAGGGAAATATCTGCTTCTAAATCCAAAACGCAGCTATCTAACAGAACGGTTGTCAATGTGTTCACTCAACTTCCAGAGTTAAACCCGTGTGTGGATTCAGCAGTCTGCAAACACTTTCTCTGCAGAGTCCCAAAACAGGCGTTTTCAGCCCATTACCGGCATATGGAAGAAACAGCAGTAAGCACAGGGAAATATCTGATTCTAAATCCAAAACGCAGCTATCTAACAGAACAGTTGTCAATGTGTGCACTCAACTTCCAGAGTTAAACCCGTGTGTGGATTCAGCAGTCTGCAAACACTTTCTCTGCAGAGTCCCAAAACAGGCGTTTTCAGCCCATTACCGGCATATGGAAGAAACAGCAGTAAGCACAGGGAAATATCTGCTTCTAAATCCAAAACGCAGCTATCTAACAGAACGGTTGTCAATGTGTGCACTCAACTTCCAGAGTTAAACCCGTGTGTGGATTCAGCAGTCTGCAAACACTTTCTCTGCAGAGTCCCAAAACAGGCGTTTTCAGCCCATTACCGGCATATGGAAGAAACAGCAGTAAGCCCAGGGAAATATCTGCTTCTAAATCCAAAACGCAGCTATCTAACAGAACGGTTTTCAATGTGTGCACTCAACTTCCAGAGTTAAACCCATGTGTGGATTCAGCAGTCTGCAAACACTTTCTCCGCAGAGTCCCAAAACAGGCGTTTTCAGCCCATTACCGGCATATGGAAGAAACAGCAGTAAGCCCAGGGAAATATCTGCTTCTAAATCCAAAACGCAGCTATCTAACAGAACGGTTGTCAATGTGTGCACTCAACTTCCAGAGTTAAACCCGTGTGTGGATTCAGCAGTCTGCAAACACTTTCTCTGCAGAGCCCCAAAACAGGCGATTTCAGCCCATTACCGGCATATGGAAGAAACAGCAGTAAGCACAGGGAAATATCTGCTTCTAAATCCAAAACGCAGCTATCTAACAGAACGGTTGTCAATGTGTGCACTCAACTTCCAGAGTTAAACCCGTGTGTGGATTCAGCAGTCTGCAAACACTTTCTCTGCAGAGTCCCAAAACAGGCGTTTTCAGCCCATTACCGGCATATGGAAGAAACAGCAGTAAGCACAGGGAAATATCTGATTCTAAATCCAAAACGCAGCTATCTAACAGAACGGTTGTCAATGTGTGCACTCAACTTCCAGAGTTAAACCCGTGTGTGGATTAAGCAGTCTGCAAACACTTTCTCTGCAGAGTCCCAAAACAGGTATTTTCAGCCCATTACCGGCATATGGAAGAAACAGCAGTAAGCATAGGGAAATATCTGCTTATAAATCCAAAACGCAGCTATCTAACAGAACGGTTGTCAATGTGTGCACTCATCTTCCAGAGTTAAACCCGTGTGTGGATGCAGCAGTCTGCAAACACTTTCTCTGCAGAGTCCCAAAACAGGCGTTTTCAGCCCATTACCGGCATATGGAAGAAACAGCTGTAAGCACAGGGAAATATCTGCTTCTAAATCCAAAACGCAGCTATCTAACAGAACGGTTTTCAATGTGTGCACTCAACTTCCAGAGTTAAACCCATGTGTGGATTCAGCAGTCTGCAAACACTTTCTCCGCAGAGTCCCAAAACAGGCGTTTTCAGCCCATTACCGGCATATGGAAGAAACAGCAGTAAGCCCAGGGAAATATCTGCTTCTAAATCCAAAACGCAGCTATCTAACAGAACGGTTGTCAATGTGTGCACTCAACTTCCAGAGTTAAACCCGTGTGTGGATTCAGCAGTCTGCAAACACTTTCTCTGCAGAGTCCCAAAACAGGCGTTTTCAGCCCATTACCGGCATATGGAAGAAACAGCAGTAAGCACAGGGAAATATCTGCTTCTAAATCCAAAACGCAGCTATCTAACAGAACGGTTGTCAATGTGTGCACTCAACTTCCAGAGTTAAACCCGTGTGTGGATTCAGCAGTCTGCAAACACTTTCTCTGCAGTGTCCCAAAACAGGCGTTTTCAGCCCATTACCGGCATATGGAAGAAACAGCAGTAAGCACAGGGAAATATCTGCTTCTAAATCCAAAACGCAGCTATCTAACAGAACGGTTGTCAATGTGTGCACTCAACTTCCAGAGTTAAACCCGTGTGTGGATTCAGCAGTCTGCAAACACTTTCTCTGCAGAGTCCCAAAACAGGCGTTTTCAGCCCATTACCGGCATATGGAAGAAACAGCAGTAAGCCCAGGGAAATATATGCTTCTAAATCCAAAACGCAGCTATCTAACAGAACGGTTGTCAATGTGTGCACTCAACTTCCCGAGTTAAACCGGTGTGTGGATTCAGCAGTCTGCAAACACTTTCTCTGCAGAGTCCCAAAACAGGCGTTTTCAGTCCATTACCGGCATATGGAAGAAACAGCAGTAAGCACAGGGAAATATCTGCTTCTAAATCCAAAACGCAGCTATCTAACAGAACGGTTGTCAATGTGTGCACTCAACTTCCAGAGTTAAACCCATGTGTGGATTCAGCAGTCTGCAAACACTTTCTCTGCAGAGTCCCAAAACAGGCGTTTTCAGCCCATTACCGGCATATGGAAGAAACAGCAGTAAGCACAGGGAAATATCTGATTCTAAATCCAAAACGCAGCTATCTAACAGAACGGTTGCCAATGTGTGCACTCAACTTCCAGAGTTAAACCCGTGTGTGGATTCAGCAGTCTGCAAACACTTTCTCTGCAGAGTCCCAAAACAGGCGTTTTCAGCCCATTACCGGCATATGGAAGAAACAGCAGTAAGCACAGGGAAATATCTGCTTCTAAATCCAAAACGCAGCTATCTAACAGAACGGTTGTCAATGTGTGCACTCAACTTCCAGAGTTAAACCCTTGTGTGGATTCAGCAGTCTGCAAACACTTTCTCTGCAGAGCCCCAAAACAGGCGTTTTCAGCCCATTACCGGCATATGGAAGAAACAGCAGTAAGCACAGGGAAATATCTGCTTCTAAATCCAAAACGCAGCTATCTAACAGAACGGTTGTCAATGTGTGCACTCAACTTCCAGAGTTAAACCCGTGTGTGGATTCAGCAGTCTGCAAACACTTTCTCTGCAGAGTCCCAAAACAGGCGTTTTCAGCCCATTACCGGCATATGGAAGAAACAGCAGTAAGCACAGGGAAATATCTGCTTCTAAATCCAAAACGCAGCTATCTAACAGAACGGTTGTCAATGTGTGCACTCAACTTCCAGAGTTAAACCCGTGTGTGGATTCAGCAGTCTGCAAACATCTTCTCTGCAGAGTCCCAAAACAGGCGTTTTCAGCCCATTACCGGCATATGGAAGAAACAGCAGTAAGCACAGGGAAATATCTGCTTCTAAATCCAAAACGCAGCTATCTAACAGAACGGTTGTCAATGTGTGCACTCAACTTCCAGAGTTAAACCCGTGTGGGGATTCAGCAGTCTGCAAACATCTTCTCTGCAGAGTCCCAAAACAGGCGTTTTCAGCCCATTACCGGCATATGGAAGAAACAGCAGTAAGCCCAGGGAAATATCTGCTTCTAAATCCAAAACGCAGCTATCTAACAGAACGGTTGTCAATGTGTGCACTCAACTTCCAGAGTTAAACCCGTGTGTGGATTCAGCAGTCTGCAAACACTTTCTCTGCAGAGTCCCAAAACAGGCGTTTTCAGCCCATTACCGGCATATGGAAGAAACAGCAGTAAGCAGAGGGAAATATCTGCTTCTAAATCCAAAACGCAGCTATCTAACAGAACGGTTGTCAATGTGTGCACTCAACTTCCAGAGTTAAACCCGTGTGTGGATTCAGCAGTCTGCAAACACTTTCTCTGCAGAGCCCCAAAACAGGCGTTTTCAGCCCATTACCGGCATATGGAAGAAACAGCAGTCAGCCCAGGGAAATATCTGCTTCCAAATCCAAAACGCAGCTATCTAACAGAACGGTTGTCAATGTGTGCACTCAACTTCCAGAGTCAAACCCATGTGTGGATTCAGCAGTCTGCAAACACTTTCTCTGCAGAGTCCCAAAACAGGCGTTTTCAGCCCATTACCGGCATATGGAAGAAACAGCAGTAAGCACAGGGAAATATCTGCTTCTAAATCCAAAACGCAGCTATCTAACAGAACGGTTGTCAATGTGTGCACTCAACTTCCAGAGTTAAACCCGTGTGTGGATTCAGCAGTCTGCAAACACTTTCTCTGCAGAGTCCCAAAACAGGCGTTTTCAGCCCATTACCGGCATATGGAAGAAACAGCAGTAAGCACAGGGAAATATCTGATTCTAAATCCAAAACGCAGCTATCTAACAGAACGGTTGTCAATGTGTGCACTCAACTTCCAGAGTTAAACCCGTGTGTGGATTAAGCAGTCTGCAAACACTTTCTCTGCAGAGTCCCAAAACAGGTATTTTCAGCCCATTACCGGCATATGGAAGAAACAGCAGTAAGCATAGGGAAATATCTGCTTATAAATCCAAAACGCAGCTATCTAACAGAACGGTTGTCAATGTGTGCACTCATCTTCCAGAGTGAAACCCGTGTGTGGATGCAGCAGTCTGCAAACACTTTCTCTGCAGAGTCCCAAAACAGGCGTTTTCAGCCCATTACCGGCATATGGAAGAAACAGCAGTAAGCACAGGGAAATATCTGCTTCTAAATCCAAAACGCAGCTATCTAACAGAACGGTTGTCAATGTGTGCACTCAACTTCCAGAGTTAAACCCATGTGTGGATTCAGCAGTCTGCAAACACTTTCTCCGCAGAGTCCCAAAACAGGCGTTTTCAGCCCATTACCGGCATATGGAAGAAACAGCAGTAAGCCCAGGGAAATATCTGCTTCTAAATCCAAAACGCAGCTATCTAACAGAACGGTTGTCAATGTGTGCACTCAACTTCCAGAGTTAAACCCGTGTGTGGATTCAGCAGTCTGCAAACACTTTCTCTGCAGAGTCCCAAAACAGGCGTTTTCAGTCCATTACCGGCATATGGAAGAAACAGCAGTAAGCACAGGGAAATATCTGCTTCTAAATCCAAAACGCAGCTATCTAACAGAACGGTTGTCAATGTGTGCACTCAACTTCCAGAGTTAAACCCGTGTGTGGATTCAGCAGTCTGCAAACACTTTCTCTGCAGTGTCCCAAAACAGGCGTTTTCAGCCCATTACCGGCATATGGAAGAAACAGCAGTAAGCACAGGGAAATATCTGCTTCTAAATCCAAAACGCAGCTATCTAACAGAACGGTTGTCAATGTGTGCACTCAACTTCCAGAGTTAAACCCATGTGTGGATTCAGCAGTCTGCAAACACTTTCTCTGCAGAGTCCCAAAACAGGCGTTTTCAGCCCATTACCGGCATATGGAAGAAACAGCAGTAAGCCCAGGGAAATATATGCTTCTAAATCCAAAACGCAGCTATCTAACAGAACGGTTGTCAATGTGTGCACTCAACTTCCCGAGTTAAACCGGTGTGTGGATTCAGCAGTCTGCAAACACTTTCTCTGCAGAGTCCCAAAACAGGCGTTTTCAGTCCATTACCGGCATATGGAAGAAACAGCAGTAAGCACAGGGAAATATCTGCTTCTAAATCCAAAACGCAGCTATCTAACAGAACGGTTGTCAATGTGTGCACTCAACTTCCAGAGTCAAACCCATGTGTGGATTCAGCAGTCTGCAAACACTTTCTCTGCAGAGTCCCAAAACAGGCGTTTTCAGCCCATTACCGGCATATGGAAGAAACAGCAGTAAGCCCAGGGAAATATATGCTTCTAAATCCAAAACGCAGCTATCTAACAGAACGGTTGTCAATGTGTGCACTCAACTTCCAGAGTTAAACCCGTGTGTGGATTCAGCAGTCTGCAAACACTTTCTCTGCAGAGTCCCAAAACAGGCGTTTTCAGCCCATTACCGGCATATGGAAGAAACAGCAGTAAGCACAGGGAAATATCTGCTTCTAAATCCAAAACGCAGCTATCTAACAGAACGGTTGTCAATGTGTGCACTCAACTTCCAGAGTTGAACCCGTGTGTGGATTCAGCAGTCTGCAAACACTTTCTCTGCAGAGCCCCAAAACAGGCGTTTTCAGCCCATTACCGGCATATGGAAGAAACAGCAGTAAGCACAGGGAAATATCTGCTTCTAAATCCAAAACGCAGCTATCTAACAGAACGGTTGTCAATGTGTGCACTCAACTTCCAGAGTTAAACCCGTGTGTGGATTCAGCAGTCTGCAAACACTTTCTCTGCAGAGTCCCAAAACAGGCGTTTTCAGCCCATTACCGGCATATGGAAGAAACAGCAGTAAGCAGAGGGAAATATCTGATTCTAAATCCAAAACGCAGCTATCTAACAGAACGGTTGTCAATGTGTGCACTCAACTTCCAGAGTTAAACCCGTGTGTGGATTCAGCAGTCTGCAAACACTTTCTCTGCAGAGTCCCAAAACAGGCGTTTTCAGCCCATTACCGGCATATGGAAGAAACAGCAGTAAGCCCAGGGAAATATCTGCTTCTAAATCCAAAACGCAGCTATCTAACAGAACGGTTTTCAATGTGTGCACTCAACTTCCAGAGTTAAACCCATGTGTGGATTCAGCAGTCTGCAAACACTTTCTCTGCAGAGTCCCAAAACAGGTATTTTCAGCCCATTACCGGCATATGGAAGAAACAGCAGTAAGCATAGGGAAATATCTGCTTATAAATCCAAAACGCAGCTATCTAACAGAACGGTTGTCAATGTGTGCACTCATCTTCCAGAGTTAAACCCGTGTGTGGATGCAGCAGTCTGCAAACACTTTCTCTGCAGAGTCCCAAAACAGGCGTTTTCAGCCCATTACCGGCATATGGAAGAAACAGCAGTAAGCACAGGGAAATATCTGCTTCTAAATCCAAAACGCAGCTATCTAACAGAACGGTTTTCAATGTGTGCACTCAACTTCCAGAGTTAAACCCATGTGTGGATTCAGCAGTCTGCAACACTTTCTCCGCAGAGTCCCAAAACAGGCGTTTTCAGCCCATTACCGGCATATGGAAGAAACAGCAGTAAGCCCAGGGAAATATCTGCTTCTAAATCCAAAACGCAGCTATCTAACAGAACGGTTGTCAATGTGTGCACTCAACTTCCAGAGTTAAACCCGTGTGTGGATTCAGCAGTCTGCAAACACTTTCTCTGCAGAGTCCCAAAACAGGCGTTTTCAGTCCATTACCGGCATATGGAAGAAACAGCAGTAAGCACAGGGAAATATCTGCTTCTAAATCCAAAACGCAGCTATCTAACAGAACGGTTGTCAATGTGTGCACTCAACTTCCAGAGTTAAACCCGTGTGTGGATTCAGCAGTCTGCAAACACTTTCTCTGCAGTGTCCCAAAACAGGCGTTTTCAGCCCATTACCGGCATATGGAAGAAACAGCAGTAAGCACAGGGAAATATCTGCTTCTAAATCCAAAACGCAGCTATCTAACAGAACGGTTGTCAATGTGTGCACTCAACTTCCAGAGTTAAACCCATGTGTGGATTCAGCAGTCTGCAAACACTTTCTCTGCAGAGTCCCAAAACAGGCGTTTTCAGCCCATTACCGGCATATGGAAGAAACAGCAGTAAGCCCAGGGAAATATATGCTTCTAAATCCAAAACGCAGCTATCTAACAGAACGGTTGTCAATGTGTGCACTCAACTTCCAGAGTTAAACCCTTGTGTGGATTCAGCAGTCTGCACACACTTTCTCTGCAGAGCCCCAAAACAGGCGTTTTCAGCCCATTACCGGCATATGGAAGAAACAGCAGTAAGCCCAGGGAAATATCTGCTTCTAAATCCAAAACGCAGCTATCTAACAGAACGGTTGTCAATGTGAGCACTCAACTTCCAGAGTTAAACCCGTGTGTGGATTCAGCAGTCTGCAAACACTTTCTCTGCAGAGTCCCAAAACAGGCGTTTTCAGCCCATTACCGGCATATGGAAGAAACAGCAGTAAGCACAGGGAAATATCTGCTTCTAAATCCAAAACGCAGCTATCTAACAGAACGGTTGTCAATGTGTGCACTCAACTTCCAGAGTTAAACCCGTGTGTGGATTCAGCAGTCTGCAAACATCTTCTCTGCAGAGTCCCAAAACAGGCGTTTTCAGCCCATTACCGGCATATGGAAGAAACAGCAGTAAGCACAGGGAAATATCTGCTTCTAAATCCAAAACGCAGCTATCTAACAGAACGGTTGTCAATGTGTGCACTCAACTTCCAGAGTTAAACCCGTGTGGGGATTCAGCAGTCTGCAAACATCTTCTCTGCAGAGTCCCAAAACAGGCGTTTTCAGCCCATTACCGGCATATGGAAGAAACAGCAGTAAGCCCAGGGAAATATCTGCTTCTAAATCCAAAACGCAGCTATCTAACAGAACGGTTGTCAATGTGTGCACTCAACTTCCAGAGTTAAACCCGTGTGTGGATTCAGCAGTCTGCAAACACTTTCTCTGCAGAGTCCCAAAACAGGCGTTTTCAGCCCATTACCGGCATATGGAAGAAACAGCAGTAAGCCCAGGGAAATATCTGCTTCTAAATCCAAAACGCAGCTATCTAACAGAACGGTTGTCAATGTGTGCACTCAACTTCCAGAGTTAAACCCGTGTGTGGATTCAGCAGTCTGCAAACACTTTCTCTGCAGAGTCCCAAAACAGGCGTTTTCAGCCCATTACCGGCATATGGAAGAAACAGCAGTAAGCAGAGGGAAATATCTGCTTCTAAATCCAAAACGCAGCTATCTAACAGAACGGTTGTCAATGTGTGCACTCAACTTCCAGAGTTAAACCCGTGTGTGGATTCAGCAGTCTGCAAACACTTTCTCTGCAGAGCCCCAAAACAGGCGTTTTCAGCCCATTACCGGCATATGGAAGAAACAGCAGTCAGCCCAGGGAAATATCTGCTTCCAAATCCAAAACGCAGCTATCTAACAGAACGGTTGTCAATGTGTGCACTCAACTTCCAGAGTCAAACCCATGTGTGGATTCAGCAGTCTGCAAACACTTTCTCTGCAGAGTCCCAAAACAGGCGTTTTCAGCCCATTACCGGCATATGGAAGAAACAGCAGTAAGCACAGGGAAATATCTGCTTCTAAATCCAAAACGCAGCTATCTAACAGAACGGTTGTCAATGTGTGCACTCAACTTCCAGAGTTAAACCCGTGTGTGGATTCAGCAGTCTGCAAACACTTTCTCTGCAGAGTCCCAAAACAGGCGTTTTCAGCCCATTACCGGCATATGGAAGAAACAGCAGTAAGCACAGGGAAATATCTGATTCTAAATCCAAAACGCAGCTATCTAACAGAACGGTTGTCAATGTGTGCACTCAACTTCCAGAGTTAAACCCGTGTGTGGATTAAGCAGTCTGCAAACACTTTCTCTGCAGAGTCCCAAAACAGGTATTTTCAGCCCATTACCGGCATATGGAAGAAACAGCAGTAAGCATAGGGAAATATCTGCTTATAAATCCAAAACGCAGCTATCTAACAGAACGGTTGTCAATGTGTGCACTCATCTTCCAGAGTGAAACCCGTGTGTGGATGCAGCAGTCTGCAAACACTTTCTCTGCAGAGTCCCAAAACAGGCGTTTTCAGCCCATTACCGGCATATGGAAGAAACAGCAGTAAGCACAGGGAAATATCTGCTTCTAAATCCAAAACGCAGCTATCTAACAGAACGGTTGTCAATGTGTGCACTCAACTTCCAGAGTTAAACCCATGTGTGGATTCAGCAGTCTGCAAACACTTTCTCCGCAGAGTCCCAAAACAGGCGTTTTCAGCCCATTACCGGCATATGGAAGAAACAGCAGTAAGCCCAGGGAAATATCTGCTTCTAAATCCAAAACGCAGCTATCTAACAGAACGGTTGTCAATGTGTGCACTCAACTTCCAGAGTTAAACCCGTGTGTGGATTCAGCAGTCTGCAAACACTTTCTCTGCAGAGTCCCAAAACAGGCGTTTTCAGTCCATTACCGGCATATGGAAGAAACAGCAGTAAGCACAGGGAAATATCTGCTTCTAAATCCAAAACGCAGCTATCTAACAGAACGGTTGTCAATGTGTGCACTCAACTTCCAGAGTTAAACCCGTGTGTGGATTCAGCAGTCTGCAAACACTTTCTCTGCAGTGTCCCAAAACAGGCGTTTTCAGCCCATTACCGGCATATGGAAGAAACAGCAGTAAGCACAGGGAAATATCTGCTTCTAAATCCAAAACGCAGCTATCTAACAGAACGGTTGTCAATGTGTGCACTCAACTTCCAGAGTTAAACCCATGTGTGGATTCAGCAGTCTGCAAACACTTTCTCTGCAGAGTCCCAAAACAGGCGTTTTCAGCCCATTACCGGCATATGGAAGAAACAGCAGTAAGCCCAGGGAAATATATGCTTCTAAATCCAAAACGCAGCTATCTAACAGAACGGTTGTCAATGTGTGCACTCAACTTCCCGAGTTAAACCGGTGTGTGGATTCAGCAGTCTGCAAACACTTTCTCTGCAGAGTCCCAAAACAGGCGTTTTCAGTCCATTACCGGCATATGGAAGAAACAGCAGTAAGCACAGGGAAATATCTGCTTCTAAATCCAAAACGCAGCTATCTAACAGAACGGTTGTCAATGTGTGCACTCAACTTCCAGAGTCAAACCCATGTGTGGATTCAGCAGTCTGCAAACACTTTCTCTGCAGAGTCCCAAAACAGGCGTTTTCAGCCCATTACCGGCATATGGAAGAAACAGCAGTAAGCCCAGGGAAATATATGCTTCTAAATCCAAAACGCAGCTATCTAACAGAACGGTTGTCAATGTGTGCACTCAACTTCCAGAGTTAAACCCGTGTGTGGATTCAGCAGTCTGCAAACACTTTCTCTGCAGAGTCCCAAAACAGGCGTTTTCAGCCCATTACCGGCATATGGAAGAAACAGCAGTAAGCACAGGGAAATATCTGCTTCTAAATCCAAAACGCAGCTATCTAACAGAACGGTTGTCAATGTGTGCACTCAACTTCCAGAGTTGAACCCGTGTGTGGATTCAGCAGTCTGCAAACACTTTCTCTGCAGAGCCCCAAAACAGGCGTTTTCAGCCCATTACCGGCATATGGAAGAAACAGCAGTAAGCACAGGGAAATATCTGCTTCTAAATCCAAAACGCAGCTATCTAACAGAACGGTTGTCAATGTGTGCACTCAACTTCCAGAGTTAAACCCGTGTGTGGATTCAGCAGTCTGCAAACACTTTCTCTGCAGAGTCCCAAAACAGGCGTTTTCAGCCCATTACCGGCATATGGAAGAAACAGCAGTAAGCAGAGGGAAATATCTGATTCTAAATCCAAAACGCAGCTATCTAACAGAACGGTTGTCAATGTGTGCACTCAACTTCCAGAGTTAAACCCGTGTGTGGATTCAGCAGTCTGCAAACACTTTCTCTGCAGAGTCCCAAAACAGGCGTTTTCAGCCCATTACCGGCATATGGAAGAAACAGCAGTAAGCCCAGGGAAATATCTGCTTCTAAATCCAAAACGCAGCTATCTAACAGAACGGTTTTCAATGTGTGCACTCAACTTCCAGAGTTAAACCCATGTGTGGATTCAGCAGTCTGCAAACACTTTCTCTGCAGAGTCCCAAAACAGGTATTTTCAGCCCATTACCGGCATATGGAAGAAACAGCAGTAAGCATAGGGAAATATCTGCTTATAAATCCAAAACGCAGCTATCTAACAGAACGGTTGTCAATGTGTGCACTCATCTTCCAGAGTTAAACCCGTGTGTGGATGCAGCAGTCTGCAAACACTTTCTCTGCAGAGTCCCAAAACAGGCGTTTTCAGCCCATTACCGGCATATGGAAGAAACAGCAGTAAGCACAGGGAAATATCTGCTTCTAAATCCAAAACGCAGCTATCTAACAGAACGGTTTTCAATGTGTGCACTCAACTTCCAGAGTTAAACCCATGTGTGGATTCAGCAGTCTGCAACACTTTCTCCGCAGAGTCCCAAAACAGGCGTTTTCAGCCCATTACCGGCATTTGGAAGAAACAGCAGTAAGCCCAGGGAAATATCTGCTTCTAAATCCAAAACGCAGCTATCTAACAGAACGGTTGTCAATGTGTGCACTCAACTTCCAGAGTTAAACCCGTGTGTGGATTCAGCAGTCTGCAAACACTTTCTCTGCAGAGTCCCAAAACAGGCGTTTTCAGTCCATTACCGGCATATGGAAGAAACAGCAGTAAGCACAGGGAAATATCTGCTTCTAAATCCAAAACGCAGCTATCTAACAGAACGGTTGTCAATGTGTGCACTCAACTTCCAGAGTTAAACCCGTGTGTGGATTCAGCAGTCTGCAAACACTTTCTCTGCAGTGTCCCAAAACAGGCGTTTTCAGCCCATTACCGGCATATGGAAGAAACAGCAGTAAGCACAGGGAAATATCTGCTTCTAAATCCAAAACGCAGCTATCTAACAGAACGGTTGTCAATGTGTGCACTCAACTTCCAGAGTTAAACCCATGTGTGGATTCAGCAGTCTGCAAACACTTTCTCTGCAGAGTCCCAAAACAGGCGTTTTCAGCCCATTACCGGCATATGGAAGAAACAGCAGTAAGCCCAGGGAAATATATGCTTCTAAATCCAAAACGCAGCTATCTAACAGAACGGTTGTCAATGTGTGCACTCAACTTCCAGAGTTAAACCCTTGTGTGGATTCAGCAGTCTGCACACACTTTCTCTGCAGAGCCCCAAAACAGGCGTTTTCAGCCCATTACCGGCATATGGAAGAAACAGCAGTAAGCACAGGGAAATATCTGCTTCTAAATCCAAAACGCAGCTATCTAACAGAACGGTTGTCAATGTGAGCACTCAACTTCCAGAGTTAAACCCGTGTGTGGATTCAGCAGTCTGCAAACACTTTCTCTGCAGAGTCCCAAAACAGGCGTTTTCAGCCCATTACCGGCCTATGGAAGAAACAGCAGTAAGCACAGGGAAATATCTGCTTCTAAATCCAAAACGCAGCTATCTAACAGAACGGTTGTCAATGTGTGCACTCAACTTCCAGAGTTAAACCCGTGTGTGGATTCAGCAGTCTGCAAACATCTTCTCTGCAGAGTCCCAAAACAGGCGTTTTCAGCCCATTACCGGCATATGGAAGAAACAGCAGTAAGCACAGGGAAATATCTGCTTCTAAATCCAAAACGCAGCTATCTAACAGAACGGTTGTCAATGTGTGCACTCAACTTCCAGAGTTAAACCCGTGTGGGGATTCAGCAGTCTGCAAACATCTTCTCTGCAGAGTCCCAAAACAGGCGTTTTCAGCCCATTACCGGCATATGGAAGAAACAGCAGTAAGCCCAGGGAAATATCTGCTTCTAAATCCAAAACGCAGCTATCTAACAGAACGGTTGTCAATGTGTGCACTCAACTTCCAGAGTTAAACCCGTGTGTGGATTCAGCAGTCTGCAAACACTTTCTCTGCAGAGTCCCAAAACAGGCGTTTTCAGCCCATTACCGGCATATGGAAGAAACAGCAGTAAGCCCAGGGAAATATCTGCTTCTAAATCCAAAACGCAGCTATCTAACAGAACGGTTGTCAATGTGTGCACTCAACTTCCAGAGTTAAACCCGTGTGTGGATTCAGCAGTCTGCAAACACTTTCTCTGCAGAGCCCCAAAACAGGCGTTTTCAGCCCATTACCGGCATATGGAAGAAACAGCAGTAAGCACAGGGAAATATCTGCTTCCAAATCCAAAACGCAGCTATCTAACAGAACGGTTGTCAATGTGTGCACTCAACTTCCAGAGTTAAACCCGTGTGGGGATTCAGCAGTCTGCAAACATCTTCTCTGCAGAGTCCCAAAACAGGCGTTTTCAGCCCATTACCGGCATATGGAAGAAACAGCAGTAAGCCCAGGGAAATATCTGCTTCTAAATCCAAAACGCAGCTATCTAACAGAACGGTTGTCAATGTGTGCACTCAACTTCCAGAGTTAAACCCGTGTGTGGATTCAGCAGTCTGCAAACACTTTCTCTGCAGAGTCCCAAAACAGGCGTTTTCAGCCCATTACCGGCATATGGAAGAAACAGCAGTAAGCACAGGGAAATATCTGATTCTAAATCCAAAACGCAGCTATCTAACAGAACGGTTGTCAATGTGTGCACTCAACTTCCAGAGTTAAACCCGTGTGTGGATTCAGCAGTCTGCAAACACTTTCTCTGCAGAGTCCCAAAACAGGTATTTTCAGCCCATTACCGGCATATGGAAGAAACAGCAGTAAGCATAGGGAAATATCTGCTTATAAATCCAAAACGCAGCTATCTAACAGAACGGTTGTCAATGTGTGCACTCATCTTCCAGAGTTAAACCCGTGTGTGGATGCAGCAGTCTGCAAACACTTTCTCTGCAGAGTCCCAAAACAGGCGTTTTCAGCCCATTACCGGCATATGGAAGAAACAGCAGTAAGCACAGGGAAATATCTGCTTCTAAATCCAAAACGCAGCTATCTAACAGAACGGTTGTCAATGTGTGCACTCAACTTCCAGAGTTAAACCCATGTGTGGATTCAGCAGTCTGCAAACACTTTCTCCGCAGAGTCCCAAAACAGGCGTTTTCAGCCCATTACCGGCATATGGAAGAAACAGCAGTAAGCCCAGGGAAATATCTGCTTCTAAATCCAAAACGCAGCTATCTAACAGAACGGTTGTCAATGTGTGCACTCAACTTCCAGAGTTAAACCCGTGTGTGGATTCAGCAGTCTGCAAACACTTTCTCTGCAGAGTCCCAAAACAGGCGTTTTCAGTCCATTACCGGCATATGGAAGAAACAGCAGTAAGCACAGGGAAATATCTGCTTCTAAATCCAAAACGCAGCTATCTAACAGAACGGTTGTCAATGTGTGCACTCAACTTCCAGAGTTAAACCCGTGTGTGGATTCAGCAGTCTGCAAACACTTTCTCTGCAGTGTCCCAAAACAGGCGTTTTCAGCCCATTACCGGCATATGGAAGAAACAGCAGTAAGCACAGGGAAATATCTGCTTCTAAATCCAAAACGCAGCTATCTAACAGAACGGTTGTCAATGTGTGCACTCAACTTCCAGAGTTAAACCCATGTGTGGATTCAGCAGTCTGCAAACACTTTCTCTGCAGAGTCCCAAAACAGGCGTTTTCAGCCCATTACCGGCATATGGAAGAAACAGCAGTAAGCCCAGGGAAATATATGCTTCTAAATCCAAAACGCAGCTATCTAACAGAACGGTTGTCAATGTGTGCACTCAACTTCCCGAGTTAAACCGGTGTGTGGATTCAGCAGTCTGCAAACACTTTCTCTGCAGAGTCCCAAAACAGGCGTTTTCAGCCCATTACCGGCATATGGAAGAAACAGCAGTAAGCAGAGGGAAATATCTGCTTCTAAATCCAAAACGCAGCTATCTAACAGAACGGTTGTCAATGTGTGCACTCAACTTCCAGAGTTAAACCCGTGTGTGGATTCAGCAGTCTGCAAACACTTTCTCTGCAGAGCCCCAAAACAGGCGTTTTCAGCCCATTACCGGCATATGGAAGAAACAGCAGTAAGCAGAGGGAAATATCTGCTTCTAAATCCAAACCGCAGCTATCTAACAGAACGGTTGTCAATGTGTGCACTCAACTTCCAGAGTTAAACCCGTGTGTGGATTCAGCAGTCTGCAAACACTTTCTCTGCAGAGCCCCAAAACAGGCGTTTTCAGCCCATTACCGGCATATGGAAGAAACAGCAGTCAGCCCAGGGAAATATCTGCTTCTAAATCCAAAACGCAGCTATCTAACAGAACGGTTGTCAATGTGTGCACTCAACTTCCAGAGTCAAACCCATGTGTGGATTCAGCAGTCTGCAAACACTTTCTCTGCAGAGTCCCAAAACAGGCGTTTTCAGCCCATTACCGGCATATGGAAGAAACAGCAGTAAGCCCAGGGAAATATATGCTTCTAAATCCAAAACGCAGCTATCTAACAGAACGGTTGTCAATGTGTGCACTCAACTTCCAGAGTTAAACCCGTGTGTGGATTCAGCAGTCTGCAAACACTTTCTCTGCAGAGTCCCAAAACAGGCGTTTTCAGTCCATTACCGGCATATGGAAGAAACAGCAGTAAGCACAGGGAAATATCTGCTTCTAAATCCAAAACGCAGCTATCTAACAGAACGGTTGTCAATGTGTTCACTCAACTTCCAGAGTTAAACCCGTGTGTGGATTCAGCAGTCTGCAAACACTTTCTCTGCAGAGTCCCAAAACAGGCGTTTTCAGCCCATTACCGGCATATGGAAGAAACAGCAGTAAGCACAGGGAAATATCTGATTCTAAATCCAAAACGCAGCTATCTAACAGAACAGTTGTCAATGTGTGCACTCAACTTCCAGAGTTAAACCCGTGTGTGGATTCAGCAGTCTGCAAACACTTTCTCTGCAGAGTCCCAAAACAGGCGTTTTCAGCCCATTACCGGCATATGGAAGAAACAGCAGTAAGCACAGGGAAATATCTGCTTCTAAATCCAAAACGCAGCTATCTAACAGAACGGTTGTCAATGTGTGCACTCAACTTCCAGAGTTAAACCCGTGTGTGGATTCAGCAGTCTGCAAACACTTTCTCTGCAGAGTCCCAAAACAGGCGTTTTCAGCCCATTACCGGCATATGGAAGAAACAGCAGTAAGCCCAGGGAAATATCTGCTTCTAAATCCAAAACGCAGCTATCTAACAGAACGGTTTTCAATGTGTGCACTCAACTTCCAGAGTTAAACCCATGTGTGGATTCAGCAGTCTGCAAACACTTTCTCCGCAGAGTCCCAAAACAGGCGTTTTCAGCCCATTACCGGCATATGGAAGAAACAGCAGTAAGCCCAGGGAAATATCTGCTTCTAAATCCAAAACGCAGCTATCTAACAGAACGGTTGTCAATGTGTGCACTCAACTTCCAGAGTTAAACCCGTGTGTGGATTCAGCAGTCTGCAAACACTTTCTCTGCAGAGCCCCAAAACAGGCGTTTTCAGCCCATTACCGGCATATGGAAGAAACAGCAGTAAGCACAGGGAAATATCTGCTTCTAAATCCAAAACGCAGCTATCTAACAGAACGGTTGTCAATGTGTGCACTCAACTTCCAGAGTTAAACCCGTGTGTGGATTCAGCAGTCTGCAAACACTTTCTCTGCAGAGTCCCAAAACAGGCGTTTTCAGCCCATTACCGGCATATGGAAGAAACAGCAGTAAGCACAGGGAAATATGTGATTCTAAATCCAAAACGCAGCTATCTAACAGAACGGTTGTCAATGTGTGCACTCAACTTCCAGAGTTAAACCCGTGTGTGGATTAAGCAGTCTGCAAACACTTTCTCTGCAGAGTCCCAAAACAGGTATTTTCAGCCCATTACCGGCATATGGAAGAAACAGCAGTAAGCATAGGGAAATATCTGCTTATAAATCCAAAACGCAGCTATCTAACAGAACGGTTGTCAATGTGTGCACTCATCTTCCAGAGTTAAACCCGTGTGTGGATGCAGCAGTCTGCAAACACTTTCTCTGCAGAGTCCCAAAACAGGCGTTTTCAGCCCATTACCGGCATATGGAAGAAACAGCAGTAAGCACAGGGAAATATCTGCTTCTAAATCCAAAACGCAGCTATCTAACAGAACGGTTTTCAATGTGTGCACTCAACTTCCAGAGTTAAACCCATGTGTGGATTCAGCAGTCTGCAAACACTTTCTCCGCAGAGTCCCAAAACAGGCGTTTTCAGCCCATTACCGGCATATGGAAGAAACAGCAGTAAGCCCAGGGAAATATCTGCTTCTAAATCCAAAACGCAGCTATCTAACAGAACGGTTGTCAATGTGTGCACTCAACTTCCAGAGTTAAACCCGTGTGTGGATTCAGCAGTCTGCAAACACTTTCTCTGCAGAGTCCCAAAACAGGCGTTTTCAGTCCATTACCGGCATATGGAAGAAACAGCAGTAAGCACAGGGAAATATCTGCTTCTAAATCCAAAACGCAGCTATCTAACAGAACGGTTGTCAATGTGTGCACTCAACTTCCAGAGTTAAACCCGTGTGTGGATTCAGCAGTCTGCAAACACTTTCTCTGCAGTGTCCCAAAACAGGCGTTTTCAGCCCATTACCGGCATATGGAAGAAACAGCAGTAAGCACAGGGAAATATCTGCTTCTAAATCCAAAACGCAGCTATCTAACAGAACGGTTGTCAATGTGTGCACTCAACTTCCAGAGTGAAACCCATGTGTGGATTCAGCAGTCTGCAAACACTTTCTCTGCAGAGTCCCAAAACAGGCGTTTTCAGCCCATTACCGGCATATGGAAGAAACAGCAGTAAGCCCAGGGAAATATATGCTTCTAAATCCAAAACGCAGCTATCTAACAGAACGGTTGTCAATGTGTGCACTCAACTTCCCGAGTTAAACCGGTGTGTGGATTCAGCAGTCTGCAAACACTTTCTCTGCAGAGTCCCAAAACAGGCGTTTTCAGCCCATTACCGGCATATGGAAGAAACAGCAGTAAGCACAGGGAAATATCTGATTCTAAATCCAAAACGCAGCTATCTAACAGAACGGTTGCCAATGTGTGCACTCAACTTCCAGAGTTAAACCCGTGTGTGGATTCAGCAGTCTGCAAACACTTTCTCTGCAGAGTCCCAAAACAGGCGTTTTCAGCCCATTACCGGCATATGGAAGAAACAGCAGTAAGCACAGGGAAATATCTGCTTCTAAATCCAAAACGCAGCTATCTAACAGAACGGTTGTCAATGTGTGCACTCAACTTCCAGAGTTAAACCCTTGTGTGGATTCAGCAGTCTGCAAACACTTTCTCTGCAGAGCCCCAAAACAGGCGTTTTCAGCCCATTACCGGCATATGGAAGAAACAGCAGTAAGCACAGGGAAATATCTGCTTCTAAATCCAAAACGCAGCTATCTAACAGAACGGTTGTCAATGTGTGCACTCAACTTCCAGAGTTAAACCCGTGTGTGGATTCAGCAGTCTGCAAACACTTTCTCTGCAGAGTCCCAAAACAGGCGTTTTCAGCCCATTACCGGCATATGGAAGAAACAGCAGTAAGCACAGGGAAATATCTGCTTCTAAATCCAAAACGCAGCTATCTAACAGAACGGTTGTCAATGTGAGCACTCAACTTCCAGAGTTAAACCCGTGTGTGGATTCAGCAGTCTGCAAACACTTTCTCTGCAGAGTCCCAAAACAGGCGTTTTCAGCCCATTACCGGCATATGGAAGAAACAGCAGTAAGCACAGGGAAATATCTGCTTCTAAATCCAAAACGCAGCTATCTAACAGAACGGTTGTCAATGTGTGCACTCAACTTCCAGAGTTAAACCCGTGTGTGGATTCAGCAGTCTGCAAACATCTTCTCTGCAGAGTCCCAAAACAGGCGTTTTCAGCCCATTACCGGCATATGGAAGAAACAGCAGTAAGCACAGGGAAATATCTGCTTCTAAATCCAAAACGCAGCTATCTAACAGAACGGTTGTCAATGTGTGCACTCAACTTCCAGAGTTAAACGCGTGTGGGGATTCAGCAGTCTGCAAACATCTTCTCTGCAGAGTCCCAAAACAGGCGTTTTCAGCCCATTACCGGCATATGGAAGAAACAGCAGTAAGCCCAGGGAAATATCTGCTTCTAAATCCAAAACGCAGCTATCTAACAGAACGGTTGTCAATGTGTGCACTCAACTTCCAGAGTTAAACCCGTGTGTGGATTCAGCAGTCTGCAAACACTTTCTCTGCAGAGTCCCAAAACAGGCGTTTTCAGCCCATTACCGGCATATGGAAGAAACAGCAGTAAGCAGAGGGAAATATCTGCTTCTAAATCCAAAACGCAGCTATCTAACAGAACGGTTGTCAATGTGTGCACTCAACTTCCAGAGTTAAACCCGTGTGTGGATTCAGCAGTCTGCAAACATCTTCTCTGCAGAGTCCCAAAACAGGCGTTTTCAGCCCATTACCGGCATATGGGAAGAAACAGCAGTAAGCACAGGGAAATATCTGCTTCTAAATCCAAAACGCAGCTATCTAACAGAACGGTTGTCAATGTGTGCACTCAACTTCCAGAGTTAAACCCGTGTGGGGATTCAGCAGTCTGCAAACATCTTCTCTGCAGAGTCCCAAAACAGGCGTTTTCAGCCCATTACCGGCATATGGAAGAAACAGCAGTAAGCCCAGGGAAATATCTGCTTCTAAATCCAAAACGCAGCTATCTAACAGAACGGTTGTCAATGTGTGCACTCAACTTCCAGAGTTAAACCCGTGTGTGGATTCAGCAGTCTGCAAACACTTTCTCTGCAGAGTCCCAAAACAGGCGTTTTCAGCCCATTTACCGGCATATGGAAGAAACAGCAGTAAGCACAGGGAAATATCTGATTCTAAATCCAAAACGCAGCTATCTAACAGAACGGTTGTCAATGTGTGCACTCAACTTCCAGAGTTAAACCCGTGTGTGGATGCAGCAGTCTGCAAACAACTTTCTCTGCAGAGTCCCAAAACAGGTATTTTCAGCCCATTACCGGCATATGGAAGAAAACAGCAGTAAGCATAGGGAAATATCTGCTTATAAATCCAAAACGCAGCTATCTAACAGAACGGTTGTCAATGTGTGCACTCATCTTCCAGAGTTAAACCCGTGTGTGGATGCAGCAGTCTGCAAACACTTTCTCTGCAGAGTCCCAAAACAGGCGTTTTCAGCCCATTACCGGCATATGGAAGAAACAGCAGTAAGCACAGGGAAATATCTGCTTCTAAATCCAAAACGCAGCTATCTAACAGAACGGTTGTCAATGTGTGCACTCAAATTCCAGAGTTAAACCCGTGTGTGGATTCAGCAGTCTGCAAACACTTTCTCCGCAGAGTCCCAAAACAGGCGTTTTCAGCCCATTACCGGCATATGGAAGAAACAGCAGTAAGCCCAGGGAAATATCTGCTTCTAAATCCAAAACGCAGCTATCTAACAGAACGGTTGTCAATGTGTGCACTCAACGTCCAGAGTTAAACCCGTGTGTGGATTCAGCAGTCTGCAAACACTTTCTCTGCAGAGTCCCAAAACAGGCGTTTTCAGTCCATTACCGGCATATGGAAGAAACAGCAGTAAGCACAGGGAAATATCTGCTTCTAAATCCAAAACGCAGCTATCTAACAGAACGGTTGTCAATGTGTGCACTCAACTTCCAGAGTTAAACCCGTGTGTGGATTCAGCAGTCTGCAAACACTTTCTCTGCAGTGTCCCAAAACAGGCGTTTTCAGCCCATTACCGGCATATGGAAGAAACAGCAGTAAGCACAGGGAAATATCTGCTTCTAAATCCAAAACGCAGCTATCTAACAGAACGGTTGTCAATGTGTGCACTCAACTTCCAGAGTTAAACCCATGTGTGGATTCAGCAGTCTGCAAACACTTTCTCTGCAGAGTCCCAAAACAGGCGTTTTCAGCCCATTACCGGCATATGGAAGAAACAGCAGTAAGCCCAGGGAAAATATATGCTTCTAAATCCAAAACGCAGCTATCTAACAGAACGGTTGTCAATGTGTGCACTCAACTTCCCGAGTTAAACCGGTGTGTGGATTCAGCAGTCTGCAAACACTTTCTCTGCAGAGTCCCAAAACAGGCGTTTTCAGTCCATTACCGGCATATGGAAGAAACAGCAGTAAGCACAGGGAAATATCTGCTTCTAAATCCAAAACGCAGCTATCTAACAGAACGGTTGTCATGTGTGCACTCAACTTCCAGAGTTAAACCCGTGTGTGGATTCAGCAGTCTGCAAACACTTTCTCTGCAGAGTCCCAAAACAGGCGTTTTCAGCCCTTTACCGGCATATGGAAGAAACAGCAGTAAGCACAGGGAAATATCTGATTCTAAATCCAAAACGCAGCTATCTAACAGAACGGTTGCCAATGTGTGCACTCAACTTCCAGAGTTAAACCCGTGTGTGGATTCAGCAGTCTGCAAACACTTTCTCTGCAGAGTCCCAAAACAGGCGTTTTCAGCCCATTACCGGCATATGGAAGAAACAGCAGTAAGCACAGGGAAATATCTGCTTCTTAATCCAAAACGCAGCTATCTAACAGAACGGTTGTCAATGTGTGCACTCAACTTCCAGAGTTAAACCCTTGTGTGGATTCAGCAGTCTGCAAACACTTTCTCTGCAGAGCCCCAAAACAGGCGTTTTCAGCCCATTACCGGCATATGGAAGAAACAGCAGTAAGCACAGGGAAATATCTGCTTCTAAATCCAAAACGCAGCTATCTAACAGAACGGTTGTCAATGTGTGCACTCAACTTCCAGAGTTAAACCCGTGTGTGGATTCAGCAGTCTGCAAACACTTTCTCTGCAGAGTCCCAAAACAGGCGTTTTCAGCCCATTACCCGGCATATGGAAGAAACAGCAGTAAGCACAGGGAAATATCTGCTTCTAAATCCAAAACGCAGCTATCTAACAGAACGGTTGTCAAAGTGAGCACTCAACTTCCAGAGTTAAACCCGTGTGTGGATTCAGCAGTCTGCAAACACTTTCTCTGCAGAGTCCCAAAACAGGCGTTTTCAGCCCATTACCGGCATATGGAAGAAACAGCAGTAAGCACAGGGAAATATCTGCTTCTAAATCCAAAAACGCAGCTATCTAACAGAACGGTTGTCAATGTGTGCACTCAACTTCCAGAGTTAAACCCGTGTGTGGATTCAGCAGTCTGCAAACATCTTCTCTGCAGAGTCCCAAAACAGGCGTTTTCAGCCCATTACCGGCATATGGAAGAAACAGCAGTAAGCACAGGGAAATATCTGCTTCTAAATCCAAAACGCAGCTATCTAACAGAACGGTTGTCAATGTGTGCACTCAACTTCCAGAGTTAAACCCGTGTGGGGATTCAGCAGTCTGCAAACATCTTCTCTGCAGAGTCCCAAAACAGGCGTTTTCAGCCCATTACCGGCATATGGAAGAAACAGCAGTAAGCCCAGGGAAATATCTGCTTCTAAATCCAAAACGCAGCTATCTAACAGAACGGTTGTCAATGTGTGCACTCAACTTCCAGAGTTAAACCCGTGTGTGGATTCAGCAGTCTGCAAACACTTTCTCTGCAGAGTCCCAAAACAGGCGTTTTCAGCCCATTACCGGCATATGGAAGAAACAGCAGTAAGCAGAGGGAAATATCTGCTTCTAAATCCAAAACGCAGCTATCTAACAGAACGGTTGTCAATGTGTGCACTCAACTTCCAGAGTTAAACCCGTGTGTGGATTCAGCAGTCTGCAAACACTTTCTCTGCAGAGCCCCAAAACAGGCGTTTTCAGCCCATTACCGGCATATGGAAGAAACAGCAGTCAGCCCAGGGAAATATCTGCTTCTAAATCCAAAACGCAGCTATCTAACAGAACGGTTGTCAATGTGTGCACTCAACTTCCAGAGTCAAACCCATGTGTGGATTCAGCAGTCTGCAAACACTTTCTCTGCAGAGTCCCAAAACAGGCGTTTTCAGCCCATTACCGGCATATGGAAGAAACAGCAGTAAGCCCAGGGAAATATATGCTTCTAAATCCAAAACGCAGCTATCTAACAGAACGGTTGTCAATGTGTGCACTCAACTTCCAGAGTTAAAACCGTGTGTGGATTCAGCAGTCTGCAAACACTTTCTCTGCAGAGTCCAAAAACAGGCGTTTTCAGTCCATTACCGGCATATGGAAGAAACAGCAGTAAGCACAGGGAAATATCTGCTTCTAAATCCAAAACGCAGCTATCTAACAGAACGGTTGTCAATGTGTGCACTCAACTTCCAGAGTTAAACCCGTGTGTGGATTCAGCAGTCTGCAAACACTTTCTCTGCAGAGTCCCAAAACAGGCGTTTTCAGCCCATTACCGGCATATGGAAGAAACAGCAGTAAGCCCAGGGAAATATCTGCTTCTAAATCCAAAACGCAGCTATCTAACAGAACGGTTGTCAATGTGTGCACTCAACTTCCAGAGTTAAACCCGTGTGTGGATTCAGCAGTCTGCAAACACTTTCTCTGCAGAGTCCCAAAACAGGCGTTTTCAGCCCATTACCGGCATATGGAAGAAACAGCAGTAAGCAGAGGGAAATATCTGCTTCTAAATCCAAAACGCAGCTATCTAACAGAACGGTTGTCAATGTGTGCACTCAACTTCCAGAGTTAAACCCGTGTGTGGATTCAGCAGTCTGCAAACACTTTCTCTGCAGAGCCCCAAAACAGGCGTTTTCAGCCCATTACCGGCATATGGAAGAAACAGCAGTCAGCCCACGGAAATATCTGCTTCTAAATCCAAAACGCAGCTATCTAACAGAACGGTTGTCAATGTGTGCACTCAACTTCCAGAGTCAAACCCATGTGTGGATTCAGCAGTCTGCAAACACTTTCTCTGCAGAGTCCCAAAACAGGCGTTTTCAGCCCATTACCGGCATATGGAAGAAACAGCAGTAAGCCCAGGGAAATATATGCTTCTAAATCCAAAACGCAGCTATCTAACAGAACGGTTGTCAATGTGTGCACTCAACTTCCAGAGTTAAACCCGTGTGTGGATTCAGCAGTCTGCAAACACTTTCTCTGCAGAGTCCCAAAACAGGCGTTTTCAGTCCATTACCGGCATATGGAAGAAACAGCAGTAAGCACAGGGAAATATCTGCTTCTAAATCCAAAACGCAGCTATCTAACAGAACGGTTGTCAATGTGTTCACTCAACTTCCAGAGTTAAACCCGTGTGTGGATTCAGCAGTCTGCAAACACTTTCTCTGCAGAGTCCCAAAACAGGCGTTTTCAGCCCATTACCGGCATATGGAAGAAACAGCAGTAAGCACAGGGAAATATCTGATTCTAAATCCAAAACGCAGCTATCTAACAGAACAGTTGTCAATGTGTGCACTCAACTTCCAGAGTTAAACCCGTGTGTGGATTCAGCAGTCTGCAAACACTTTCTCTGCAGAGTCCCAAAACAGGCGTTTTCAGCCCATTACCGGCATATGGAAGAAACAGCAGTAAGCACAGGGAAATATCTGCTTCTAAATCCAAAACGCAGCTATCTAACAGAACGGTTGTCAATGTGTGCACTCAACTTCCAGAGTTGAACCCGTGTGTGGATTCAGCAGTCTGCAAAAACTTTCTCTGCAGAGCCCCAAAACAGGCGTTTTCAGCCCATTACCGGCATATGGAAGAAACAGCAGTAAGCACAGGGAAATATCTGCTTCTAAATCCAAAACGCAGCTATCTAACAGAACGGTTGTCAATGTGTGCACTCAACTTCCAGAGTTAAACCCGTGTGTGGATTCAGCAGTCTGCAAACACTTTCTCTGCAGAGTCCCAAAACAGGCGTTTTCAGCCCATTACCGGCATATGGAAGAAACAGCAGTAAGCACAGGGAAATATCTGATTCTAAATCCAAAACGCAGCTATCTAACAGAACGGTTGTCAATGTGTGCACTCAACTTCCAGAGTTAAACCCGTGTGTGGATTCAGCAGTCTGCAAACACTTTCTCTGCAGAGTCCCAAAACAG
Organism: Aotus nancymaae; assembly: GCF_030222135.1. Classification (NCBI taxonomy): domain Eukaryota; kingdom Metazoa; phylum Chordata; class Mammalia; order Primates; family Aotidae; genus Aotus; species Aotus nancymaae. The sequence continues at coordinate 162,768 of NW_026989040.1, forward strand.
GCATTTTCAGCCCATTTTCGGCTTATGGAAGAAACAGCAGTAAGCATAGGGAAATATCTGCTTATAAATCCAAAACGCAGCTATCTAACAGAACGGTTGTCAATGTGTGCACTCATCTTCCAGAGTTAAACCCGTGTGTGGATGCAGCAGTCTGCAAACACTTTCTCTGCAGAGTCCCAAAACAGGCGTTTTCAGCCCATTACCGGCATATGGAAGAAACAGCAGTAAGCCCAGGGAAATATCTGCTTCTAAATCCAAAACGCAGCTATCTAACAGAACGGTTGTCAATGTGTGCACTCAACTTCCCGAGTTAAACCCGTGTGTGGATTCAGCAGTCTGCAAACACTTTCTCTGCAGAGTCCCAAAACAGGCGTTTTCAGTCCATTACCGGCATATGGAAGAAACAACAGCAAGCACAGGGAAATATCTGCTTCTAAATCCAAAACGCAGCTATCTAACAGAACGGTTGTCAATGTGTGCACTCAACTTCCAGAGTTAAACCCGTGTGTGGATTCAGCAGTCTGCAAACACTTTCTCTGCAGAGTCCCAAAACAGGCGTTTTCAGCCCATTACCGGCATATGGAAGAAACAGCAGTAAGCACAGGGAAATATCTGATTCTAAATCCAAAACGCAGCTATCTAACAGAACGGTTGTCAATGTGTGCACTCAACTTCCAGAGTTAAACCCGTGTGTGGATTCAGCAGTCTGCAAACACTTTCTCTGCAGAGTCCCAAAACAGGCGTTTTCAGCCCATTACCGGCATATGGAAGAAACAGCAGTAAGCCCAGGGAAATATCTGATTCTAAATCCAAAACGCAGCTATCTAACAGAACGGTTGTCAATGTGTGCACTCAACTTCCAGAGTTAAACCCTTGTGTGGATTCAGCAGTCTGCACACACTTTCTCTGCAGAGCCCCAAAACAGGCGTTTTCAGCCCATTACCGGCATATGGAAGAAACAGCAGTAAGCACAGGGAAATATCTGCTTCTAAATCCAAAACGCAGCTATCTAACAGAACGGTTGTCAATGTGTGCACTCAACTTCCAGAGTTAAACCCGTGTGTGGATTCAGCAGTCTGCAAACACTTTCTCTGCAGAGTCCCAAAACAGGCGTTTTCAGCCCATTACCGGCATATGGAAGAAACAGCAGTAAGCACAGGGAAATATCTGCTTCTAAATCCAAAACGCAGCTATCTAACAGAACGGTTGTCAATGTGAGCACTCAACTTCCAGAGTTAAACCCGTGTGTGGATTCAGCAGTCTGCAAACACTTTCTCTGCAGAGTCCCAAAACAGGCGTTTTCAGCCCATTACCGGCATATGGAAGAAACAGCAGTAAGCACAGGGAAATATCTGCTTCTAAATCCAAAACGCAGCTATCTAACAGAACGGTTGTCAATGTGTGCACTCAACTTCCAGAGTTAAACCCGTGTGTGGATTCAGCAGTCTGCAAACATCTTCTCTGCAGAGTCCCAAAACAGGCGTTTTCAGCCCATTACCGGCATATGGAAGAAACAGCAGTAAGCACAGGGAAATATCTGCTTCTAAATCCAAAACGCAGCTATCTAACAGAACGGTTGTCAATGTGTGCACTCAACTTCCAGAGTTAAACCCGTGTGGGGATTCAGCAGTCTGCAAACATCTTCTCTGCAGAGTCCCAAAACAGGCGTTTTCAGCCCATTACCGGCATATGGAAGAAACAGCAGTAAGCCCAGGGAAATATCTGCTTCTAAATCCAAAACGCAGCTATCTAACAGAACGGTTGTCAATGTGTGCACTCAACTTCCAGAGTTAAACCCGTGTGTGGATTCAGCAGTCTGCAAACACTTTCTCTGCAGAGTCCCAAAACAGGCGTTTTCAGCCCATTACCGGCATATGGAAGAAACAGCAGTAAGCAGAGGGAAATATCTGCTTCTAAATCCAAAACGCAGCTATCTAACAGAACGGTTGTCAATGTGTGCACTCAACTTCCAGAGTTAAACCCGTGTGTGGATTCAGCAGTCTGCAAACACTTTCTCTGCAGAGCCCCAAAACAGGCGTTTTCAGCCCATTACCGGCATATGGAAGAAACAGCAGTCAGCCCAGGGAAATATCTGCTTCTAAATCCAAAACGCAGCTATCTAACAGAACGGTTGTCAATGTGTGCACTCAACTTCCAGAGTCAAACCCATGTGTGGATTCAGCAGTCTGCAAACACTTTCTCTGCAGAGTCCCAAAACAGGCGTTTTCAGCCCATTACCGGCATATGGAAGAAACAGCAGTAAGCCCAGGGAAATATATGCTTCTAAATCCAAAACGCAGCTATCTAACAGAACGGTTGTCAATGTGTGCACTCAACTTCCAGAGTTAAACCCGTGTGGATTCAGCAGTCTGCAAACACTTTCTCTGCAGAGTCCCAAAACAGGCGTTTTCAGTCCATTACCGGCATATGGAAGAAACAGCAGTAAGCACAGGGAAATATCTGCTTCTAAATCCAAAACGCAGCTATCTAACAGAACGGTTGTCAATGTGTTCACTCAACTTCCAGAGTTAAACCCGTGTGTGGATTCAGCAGTCTGCAAACACTTTCTCTGCAGAGTCCCAAAACAGGCGTTTTCAGCCCATTACCGGCATATGGAAGAAACAGCAGTAAGCACAGGGAAATATCTGCTTCTAAATCCAAAACGCAGCTATCTAACAGAACGGTTGTCAATGTGTGCACTCAACTTCCAGAGTTAAACCCGTGTGTGGATTCAGCAGTCTGCAAACACTTTCTCTGCAGAGTCCCAAAACAGGCGTTTTCAGCCCATTACCGGCATATGGAAGAAACAGCAGTAAGCACAGGGAAATATCTGCTTCTAAATCCAAAACGCAGCTATCTAACAGAACGGTTGTCAATGTGTGCACTCAACTTCCAGAGTTAAACCCGTGTGTGGATTCAGCAGTCTGCAAACATCTTCTCTGCAGAGTCCCAAAACAGGCGTTTTCAGCCCATTACCGGCATATGGAAGAAACAGCAGTAAGCACAGGGAAATATCTGCTTCTAAATCCAAAACGCAGCTATCTAACAGAACGGTTGTCAATGTGTGCACTCAACTTCCAGAGTTAAACCCGTGTGGGGATTCAGCAGTCTGCAAACATCTTCTCTGCAGAGTCCCAAAACAGGCGTTTTCAGCCCATTACCGGCATATGGAAGAAACAGCAGTAAGCCCAGGGAAATATCTGCTTCTAAATCCAAAACGCAGCTATCTAACAGAACGGTTGTCAATGTGTGCACTCAACTTCCAGAGTTAAACCCGTGTGTGGATTCAGCAGTCTGCAAACACTTTCTCTGCAGAGTCCCAAAACAGGCGTTTTCAGCCCATTACCGGCATATGGAAGAAACAGCAGTAAGCCCAGGGAAATATATGCTTCTAAATCCAAAACGCAGCTATCTAACAGAACGGTTGTCAATGTGTGCACTCAACTTCCCGAGTTAAACCGGTGTGTGGATTCAGCAGTCTGCAAACACTTTCTCTGCAGAGTCCCAAAACAGGCGTTTTCAGTCCATTACCGGCATATGGAAGAAACAGCAGTAAGCACAGGGAAATATCTGCTTCTAAATCCAAAACGCAGCTATCTAACAGAACGGTTGTCAATGTGTGCACTCAACTTCCAGAGTTAAACCCGTGTGTGGATTCAGCAGTCTGCAAACACTTTCTCTGCAGAGTCCCAAAACAGGCGTTTTCAGCCCTTTACCGGCATATGGAAGAAACAGCAGTAAGCACAGGGAAATATCTGATTCTAAATCCAAAACGCAGCTATCTAACAGAACGGTTGCCAATGTGTGCACTCAACTTCCAGAGTTAAACCCGTGTGTGGATTCAGCAGTCTGCAAACACTTTCTCTGCAGAGTCCCAAAACAGGCGTTTTCAGCCCATTACCGGCATATGGAAGAAACAGCAGTAAGCACAGGGAAATATCTGCTTCTTAATCCAAAACGCAGCTATCTAACAGAACGGTTGTCAATGTGTGCACTCAACTTCCAGAGTTAAACCCTTGTGTGGATTCAGCAGTCTGCAAACACTTTCTCTGCAGAGCCCCAAAACAGGCGTTTTCAGCCCATTACCGGCATATGGAAGAAACAGCAGTAAGCACAGGGAAATATCTGCTTCTAAATCCAAAACGCAGCTATCTAACAGAACGGTTGTCAATGTGTGCACTCAACTTCCAGAGTTAAACCCGTGTGTGGATTCAGCAGTCTGCAAACACTTTCTCTGCAGAGTCCCAAAACAGGCGTTTTCAGCCCATTACCGGCATATGGAAGAAACAGCAGTAAGCACAGGGAAATATCTGCTTCTAAATCCAAAACGCAGCTATCTAACAGAACGGTTGTCAAAGTGAGCACTCAACTTCCAGAGTTAAACCCGTGTGTGGATTCAGCAGTCTGCAAACACTTTCTCTGCAGAGTCCCAAAACAGGCGTTTTCAGCCCATTACCGGCATATGGAAGAAACAGCAGTAAGCACAGGGAAATATCTGCTTCTAAATCCAAAACGCAGCTATCTAACAGAACGGTTGTCAATGTGTGCACTCAACTTCCAGAGTTAAACCCGTGTGTGGATTCAGCAGTCTGCAAACATCTTCTCTGCAGAGTCCCAAAACAGGCGTTTTCAGCCCATTACCGGCATATGGAAGAAACAGCAGTAAGCACAGGGAAATATCTGCTTCTAAATCCAAAACGCAGCTATCTAACAGAACGGTTGTCAATGTGTGCACTCAACTTCCAGAGTTAAACCCGTGTGGGGATTCAGCAGTCTGCAAACATCTTCTCTGCAGAGTCCCAAAACAGGCGTTTTCAGCCCATTACCGGCATATGGAAGAAACAGCAGTAAGCCCAGGGAAATATCTGCTTCTAAATCCAAAACGCAGCTATCTAACAGAACGGTTGTCAATGTGTGCACTCAACTTCCAGAGTTAAACCCGTGTGTGGATTCAGCAGTCTGCAAACACTTTCTCTGCAGAGTCCCAAAACAGGCGTTTTCAGCCCATTACCGGCATATGGAAGAAACAGCAGTAAGCAGAGGGAAATATCTGCTTCTAAATCCAAAACGCAGCTATCTAACAGAACGGTTGTCAATGTGTGCACTCAACTTCCAGAGTTAAACCCGTGTGTGGATTCAGCAGTCTGCAAACACTTTCTCTGCAGAGCCCCAAAACAGGCGTTTTCAGCCCATTACCGGCATATGGAAGAAACAGCAGTCAGCCCAGGGAAATATCTGCTTCTAAATCCAAAACGCAGCTATCTAACAGAACGGTTGTCAATGTGTGCACTCAACTTCCAGAGTCAAACCCATGTGTGGATTCAGCAGTCTGCAAACACTTTCTCTGCAGAGTCCCAAAACAGGCGTTTTCAGCCCATTACCGGCATATGGAAGAAACAGCAGTAAGCCCAGGGAAATATATGCTTCTAAATCCAAAACGCAGCTATCTAACAGAACGGTTGTCAATGTGTGCACTCAACTTCCAGAGTTAAAACCGTGTGTGGATTCAGCAGTCTGCAAACACTTTCTCTGCAGAGTCCAAAAACAGGCGTTTTCAGTCCATTACCGGCATATGGAAGAAACAGCAGTAAGCACAGGGAAATATCTGCTTCTAAATCCAAAACGCAGCTATCTAACAGAACGGTTGTCAATGTGTGCACTCAACTTCCAGAGTTAAACCCGTGTGTGGATTCAGCAGTCTGCAAACACTTTCTCTGCAGAGTCCCAAAACAGGCGTTTTCAGCCCATTACCGGCATATGGAAGAAACAGCAGTAAGCCCAGGGAAATATCTGCTTCTAAATCCAAAACGCAGCTATCTAACAGAACGGTTGTCAATGTGTGCACTCAACTTCCAGAGTTAAACCCGTGTGTGGATTCAGCAGTCTGCAAACACTTTCTCTGCAGAGTCCCAAAACAGGCGTTTTCAGCCCATTACCGGCATATGGAAGAAACAGCAGTAAGCAGAGGGAAATATCTGCTTCTAAATCCAAAACGCAGCTATCTAACAGAACGGTTGTCAATGTGTGCACTCAACTTCCAGAGTTAAACCCGTGTGTGGATTCAGCAGTCTGCAAACACTTTCTCTGCAGAGCCCCAAAACAGGCGTTTTCAGCCCATTACCGGCATATGGAAGAAACAGCAGTCAGCCCACGGAAATATCTGCTTCTAAATCCAAAACGCAGCTATCTAACAGAACGGTTGTCAATGTGTGCACTCAACTTCCAGAGTCAAACCCATGTGTGGATTCAGCAGTCTGCAAACACTTTCTCTGCAGAGTCCCAAAACAGGCGTTTTCAGCCCATTACCGGCATATGGAAGAAACAGCAGTAAGCCCAGGGAAATATATGCTTCTAAATCCAAAACGCAGCTATCTAACAGAACGGTTGTCAATGTGTGCACTCAACTTCCAGAGTTAAACCCGTGTGTGGATTCAGCAGTCTGCAAACACTTTCTCTGCAGAGTCCCAAAACAGGCGTTTTCAGTCCATTACCGGCATATGGAAGAAACAGCAGTAAGCACAGGGAAATATCTGCTTCTAAATCCAAAACGCAGCTATCTAACAGAACGGTTGTCAATGTGTTCACTCAACTTCCAGAGTTAAACCCGTGTGTGGATTCAGCAGTCTGCAAACACTTTCTCTGCAGAGTCCCAAAACAGGCGTTTTCAGCCCATTACCGGCATATGGAAGAAACAGCAGTAAGCACAGGGAAATATCTGATTCTAAATCCAAAACGCAGCTATCTAACAGAACAGTTGTCAATGTGTGCACTCAACTTCCAGAGTTAAACCCGTGTGTGGATTCAGCAGTCTGCAAACACTTTCTCTGCAGAGTCCCAAAACAGGCGTTTTCAGCCCATTACCGGCATATGGAAGAAACAGCAGTAAGCACAGGGAAATATCTGCTTCTAAATCCAAAACGCAGCTATCTAACAGAACGGTTGTCAATGTGTGCACTCAACTTCCAGAGTTGAACCCGTGTGTGGATTCAGCAGTCTGCAAAAACTTTCTCTGCAGAGCCCCAAAACAGGCGTTTTCAGCCCATTACCGGCATATGGAAGAAACAGCAGTAAGCACAGGGAAATATCTGCTTCTAAATCCAAAACGCAGCTATCTAACAGAACGGTTGTCAATGTGTGCACTCAACTTCCAGAGTTAAACCCGTGTGTGGATTCAGCAGTCTGCAAACACTTTCTCTGCAGAGTCCCAAAACAGGCGTTTTCAGCCCATTACCGGCATATGGAAGAAACAGCAGTAAGCACAGGGAAATATCTGATTCTAAATCCAAAACGCAGCTATCTAACAGAACGGTTGTCAATGTGTGCACTCAACTTCCAGAGTTAAACCCGTGTGTGGATTCAGCAGTCTGCAAACACTTTCTCTGCAGAGTCCCAAAACAGGCATTTTCAGCCCATTTTCGGCTTATGGAAGAAACAGCAGTAAGCATAGGGAAATATCTGCTTATAAATCCAAAACGCAGCTATCTAACAGAACGGTTGTCAATGTGTGCACTCATCTTCCAGAGTTAAACCCGTGTGTGGATGCAGCAGTCTGCAAACACTTTCTCTGCAGAGTCCCAAAACAGGCGTTTTCAGCCCATTACCGGCATATGGAAGAAACAGCAGTAAGCCCAGGGAAATATCTGCTTCTAAATCCAAAACGCAGCTATCTAACAGAACGGTTGTCAATGTGTGCACTCAACTTCCCGAGTTAAACCCGTGTGTGGATTCAGCAGTCTGCAAACACTTTCTCTGCAGAGTCCCAAAACAGGCGTTTTCAGTCCATTACCGGCATATGGAAGAAACAACAGTAAGCACAGGGAAATATCTGCTTCTAAATCCAAAACGCAGCTATCTAACAGAACGGTTGTCAATGTGTGCACTCAACTTCCAGAGTTAAACCCGTGTGTGGATTCAGCAGTCTGCAAACACTTTCTCTGCAGAGTCCCAAAACAGGCGTTTTCAGCCCATTACCGGCATATGGAAGAAACAGCAGTAAGCACAGGGAAATATCTGATTCTAAATCCAAAACGCAGCTATCTAACAGAACGGTTGTCAATGTGTGCACTCAACTTCCAGAGTTAAACCCGTGTGTGGATTCAGCAGTCTGCAAACACTTTCTCTGCAGAGTCCCAAAACAGGCGTTTTCAGCCCATTACCGGCATATGGAAGAAACAGCAGTAAGCCCAGGGAAATATCTGATTCTAAATCCAAAACGCAGCTATCTAACAGAACGGTTGTCAATGTGTGCACTCAACTTCCAGAGTTAAACCCTTGTGTGGATTCAGCAGTCTGCACACACTTTCTCTGCAGAGCCCCAAAACAGGCGTTTTCAGCCCATTACCGGCATATGGAAGAAACAGCAGTAAGCACAGGGAAATATCTGCTTCTAAATCCAAAACGCAGCTATCTAACAGAACGGTTGTCAATGTGTGCACTCAACTTCCAGAGTTAAACCCGTGTGTGGATTCAGCAGTCTGCAAACACTTTCTCTGCAGAGTCCCAAAACAGGCGTTTTCAGCCCATTACCGGCATATGGAAGAAACAGCAGTAAGCACAGGGAAATATCTGCTTCTAAATCCAAAACGCAGCTATCTAACAGAACGGTTGTCAATGTGAGCACTCAACTTCCAGAGTTAAACCCGTGTGTGGATTCAGCAGTCTGCAAACACTTTCTCTGCAGAGTCCCAAAACAGGCGTTTTCAGCCCATTACCGGCATATGGAAGAAACATCAGTAAGCACAGGGAAATATCTGCTTCTAAATCCAAAACGCAGCTATCTAACAGAACGGTTGTCAATGTGTGCACTCAACTTCCAGAGTTAAACCCGTGTGTGGATTCAGCAGTCTGCAAACATCTTCTCTGCAGAGTCCCAAAACAGGCGTTTTCAGCCCATTACCGGCATATGGAAGAAACAGCAGTAAGCACAGGGAAATATCTGCTTCTAAATCCAAAACGCAGCTATCTAACAGAACGGTTGTCAATGTGTGCACTCAACTTCCAGAGTTAAACCCGTGTGGGGATTCAGCAGTCTGCAAACATCTTCTCTGCAGAGTCCCAAAACAGGCGTTTTCAGCCCATTACCGGCATATGGAAGAAACAGCAGTAAGCCCAGGGAAATATCTGCTTCTAAATCCAAAACGCAGCTATCTAACAGAACGGTTGTCAATGTGTGCACTCAACTTCCAGAGTTAAACCCGTGTGTGGATTCAGCAGTCTGCAAACACTTTCTCTGCAGAGTCCCAAAACAGGCGTTTTCAGCCCATTACCGGCATATGGAAGAAACAGCAGTAAGCAGAGGGAAATATCTGCTTCTAAATCCAAAACGCAGCTATCTAACAGAACGGTTGTCAATGTGTGCACTCAACTTCCAGAGTTAAACCCGTGTGTGGATTCAGCAGTCTGCAAACACTTTCTCTGCAGAGCCCCAAAACAGGCGTTTTCAGCCCATTACCGGCATATGGAAGAAACAGCAGTCAGCCCAGGGAAATATCTGCTTCTAAATCCAAAACGCAGCTATCTAACAGAACGGTTGTCAATGTGTGCACTCAACTTCCAGAGTCAAACCCATGTGTGGATTCAGCAGTCTGCAAACACTTTCTCTGCAGAGTCCCAAAACAGGCGTTTTCAGCCCATTACCGGCATATGGAAGAAACAGCAGTAAGCCCAGGGAAATATATGCTTCTAAATCCAAAACGCAGCTATCTAACAGAACGGTTGTCAATGTGTGCACTCAACTTCCAGAGTTAAACCCGTGTGGATTCAGCAGTCTGCAAACACTTTCTCTGCAGAGTCCCAAAACAGGCGTTTTCAGTCCATTACCGGCATATGGAAGAAACAGCAGTAAGCACAGGGAAATATCTGCTTCTAAATCCAAAACGCAGCTATCTAACAGAACGGTTGTCAATGTGTTCACTCAACTTCCAGAGTTAAACCCGTGTGTGGATTCAGCAGTCTGCAAACACTTTCTCTGCAGAGTCCCAAAACAGGCGTTTTCAGCCCATTACCGGCATATGGAAGAAACAGCAGTAAGCACAGGGAAATATCTGCTTCTAAATCCAAAACGCAGCTATCTAACAGAACGGTTGTCAATGTGTGCACTCAACTTCCAGAGTTAAACCCGTGTGTGGATTCAGCAGTCTGCAAACACTTTCTCTGCAGAGTCCCAAAACAGGCGTTTTCAGCCCATTACCGGCATATGGAAGAAACAGCAGTAAGCACAGGGAAATATCTGCTTCTAAATCCAAAACGCAGCTATCTAACAGAACGGTTGTCAATGTGTGCACTCAACTTCCAGAGTTAAACCCGTGTGTGGATTCAGCAGTCTGCAAACATCTTCTCTGCAGAGTCCCAAAACAGGCGTTTTCAGCCCATTACCGGCATATGGAAGAAACAGCAGTAAGCACAGGGAAATATCTGCTTCTAAATCCAAAACGCAGCTATCTAACAGAACGGTTGTCAATGTGTGCACTCAACTTCCAGAGTTAAACCCGTGTGGGGATTCAGCAGTCTGCAAACATCTTCTCTGCAGAGTCCCAAAACAGGCGTTTTCAGCCCATTACCGGCATATGGAAGAAACAGCAGTAAGCCCAGGGAAATATCTGCTTCTAAATCCAAAACGCAGCTATCTAACAGAACGGTTGTCAATGTGTGCACTCAACTTCCAGAGTTAAACCCGTGTGTGGATTCAGCAGTCTGCAAACACTTTCTCTGCAGAGTCCCAAAACAGGCGTTTTCAGCCCATTACCGGCATATGGAAGAAACAGCAGTAAGCAGAGGGAAATATCTGCTTCTAAATCCAAAACGCAGCTATCTAACAGAACGGTTGTCAATGTGTGCACTCAACTTCCAGAGTTAAACCCGTGTGTGGATTCAGCAGTCTGCAAACACTTTCTCTGCAGAGCCCCAAAACAGGCGTTTTCAGCCCATTACCGGCATATGGAAGAAACAGCAGTCAGCCCAGGGAAATATCTGCTTCTAAATCCAAAACGCAGCTATCTAACAGAACGGTTGTCAATGTGTGCACTCAACTTCCAGAGTCAAACCCATGTGTGGATTCAGCAGTCTGCAAACACTTTCTCTGCAGAGTCCCAAAACAGGCGTTTTCAGCCCATTACCGGCATATGGAAGAAACAGCAGTAAGCCCAGGGAAATATATGCTTCTAAATCCAAAACGCAGCTATCTAACAGAACGGTTGTCAATGTGTGCACTCAACTTCCAGAGTTAAACCCGTGTGTGGATTCAGCAGTCTGCAAACACTTTCTCTGCAGAGTCCCAAAACAGGCGTTTTCAGTCCATTACCGGCATATGGAAGAAACAGCAGTAAGCACAGGGAAATATCTGCTTCTAAATCCAAAACGCAGCTATCTAACAGAACGGTTGTCAATGTGTTCACTCAACTTCCAGAGTTAAACCCGTGTGTGGATTCAGCAGTCTGCAAACACTTTCTCTGCAGAGTCCCAAAACAGGCGTTTTCAGCCCATTACCGGCATATGGAAGAAACAGCAGTAAGCACAGGGAAATATCTGATTCTAAATCCAAAACGCAGCTATCTAACAGAACAGTTGTCAATGTGTGCACTCAACTTCCAGAGTTAAACCCGTGTGTGGATTCAGCAGTCTGCAAACACTTTCTCTGCAGAGTCCCAAAACAGGCGCTTTCAGCCCATTACCGGCATATGGAAGAAACAGCAGTAAGCACAGGGAAATATCTGCTTCTAAATCCAAAACGCAGCTATCTAACAGAACGGTTGTCAATGTGTGCACTCAACTTCCAGAGTTGAACCCGTGTGTGGATTCAGCAGTCTGCAAACACTTTCTCTGCAGAGCCCCAAAACAGGCGTTTTCAGCCCATTACCGGCATATGGAAGAAACAGCAGTAAGCACAGGGAAATATCTGCTTCTAAATCCAAAACGCAGCTATCTAACAGAACGGTTGTCAATGTGTGCACTCAACTTCCAGAGTTAAACCCGTGTGTGGATTCAGCAGTCTGCAAACACTTTCTCTGCAGAGTCCCAAAACAGGCGTTTTCAGCCCATTACCGGCATATGGAAGAAACAGCAGTAAGCAGAGGGAAATATCTGATTCTAAATCCAAAACGCAGCTATCTAACAGAACGGTTGACAATGTGTGCACTCACCTTCCAGAGTTAAACCCGTGTGTGGATTCAGCAGTCTGCAAACACTTTCTCTGCAGAGTCCCAAAACAGGCGTTTTCAGCCCATTACCGGCATATAGAAGAAACAGCAGTAAGCCCAGGGAAATATCTGCTTCTAAATCCAAAACGCAGCTATCTAACAGAACGGTTTTCAATGTGTGCACTCAACTTCCAGAGTTAAACCCATGTGTGGATTCAGCAGTCTGCAAACACTTTCTCCGCAGAGTCCCAAAACAGGCGTTTTCAGCCCATTACCGGCATATGGAAGAAACAGCAGTAAGCCCAGGGAAATATCTGCTTCTAAATCCAAAACGCAGCTATCTAACAGAACGGTTGTCAATGTGTGCACTCAACTTCCAGAGTTAAACCCGTGTGTGGATTCAGCAGTCTGCAAACACTTTCTCTGCAGAGCCCCAAAACAGGCGTTTTCAGCCCATTACCGGCATATGGAAGAAACAGCAGTAAGCACAGGGAAATATCTGCTTCTAAATCCAAAACGCAGCTATCTAACAGAACGGTTGTCAATGTGTGCACTCAACTTCCAGAGTTAAACCCGTGTGTGGATTCAGCAGTCTGCAAACACTTTCTCTGCAGAGTCCCAAAACAGGCGTTTTCAGCTCATTACCGGCATATGGAAGAAACAGCAGTAAGCACAGGAAAATATCTGATTCTAAATCCAAAACGCAGCTATCTAACAGAACGGTTGTCAATGTGTGCACTCAACGTCCAGAGTTAAACCCGTGTGTGGATTCAGCAGTCTGCAAACACTTTCTCTGCAGAGTCCCAAAACAGGCATTTTCAGCCCATTACCGGCATATGGAAGAAACAGCAGTAAGCATAGGGAAATATCTGCTTATAAATCCAAAACGCAGCTATCTAACAGAACGGTTGTCAATGTGTGCACTCATCTTCCAGAGTTAAACCCGTGTGTGGATGCAGCAGTCTGCAAACACTTTCTCTGCAGAGTCCCAAAACAGGCGTTTTCAGCCCATTACCGGCATATGGAAGAAACAGCAGTAAGCACAGGGAAATATCTGCTTCTAAATCCAAAACGCAGCTATCTAACAGAACGGTTTTCAATGTGTGCACTCAACTTCCAGAGTTAAACCCATGTGTGGATTCAGCAGTCTGCAAACACTTTCTCCGCAGAGTCCCAAAACAGGCGTTTTCAGCCCATTACCGGCATATGGAAGAAACAGCAGTAAGCCCAGGGAAATATCTGCTTCTAAATCCAAAACGCAGCTATCTAACAGAACGGTTGTCAATGTGTGCACTCAACTTCCAGAGTTAAACCCGTGTGTGGATTCAGCAGTCTGCAAACACTTTCTCTGCAGAGTCCCAAAACAGGCGTTTTCAGCCCATTACCGGCATATGGAAGAAACAGCAGTAAGCACAGGGAAATATCTGCTTCTAAATCCAAAACGCAGCTATCTAACAGAACGGTTGTCAATGTGTGCACTCAACTTCCAGAGTTAAACCCGTGTGTGGATTCAGCAGTCTGCAAACACTTTCTCTGCAGAGTCCCAAAACAGGCGTTTTCAGCCCATTACCGGCATATGGAAGAAACAGCAGTAAGCACAGGGAAATATCTGCTTCTAAATCCAAAACGCAGCTATCTAACAGAACGGTTGTCAATGTGTGCACTCAACTTCCAGAGTTAAACCCGTGTGTGGATTCAGCAGTCTGCAAACATCTTCTCTGCAGAGTCCCAAAACAGGCGTTTTCAGCCCATTACCGGCATATGGAAGAAACAGCAGTAAGCACAGGGAAATATCTGCTTCTAAATCCAAAACGCAGCTATCTAACAGAACGGTTGTCAATGTGTGCACTCAACTTCCAGAGTTAAACCCGTGTGGGGATTCAGCAGTCTGCAAACATCTTCTCTGCAGAGTCCCAAAACAGGCGTTTTCAGCCCATTACCGGCATATGGAAGAAACAGCAGTAAGCCCAGGGAAATATCTGCTTCTAAATCCAAAACGCAGCTATCTAACAGAACGGTTGTCAATGTGTGCACTCAACTTCCAGAGTTAAACCCGTGTGTGGATTCAGCAGTCTGCAAACACTTTCTCTGCAGAGTCCCAAAACAGGCGTTTTCAGCCCATTACCGGCATATGGAAGAAACAGCAGTAAGCCCAGGGAAATATATGCTTCTAAATCCAAAACGCAGCTATCTAACAGAACGGTTGTCAATGTGTGCACTCAACTTCCCGAGTTAAACCGGTGTGTGGATTCAGCAGTCTGCAAACACTTTCTCTGCAGAGTCCCAAAACAGGCGTTTTCAGTCCATTACCGGCATATGGAAGAAACAGCAGTAAGCACAGGGAAATATCTGCTTCTAAATCCAAAACGCAGCTATCTAACAGAACGGTTGTCAATGTGTGCACTCAACTTCCAGAGTTAAACCCGTGTGTGGATTCAGCAGTCTGCAAACACTTTCTCTGCAGAGTCCCAAAACAGGCGTTTTCAGCCCTTTACCGGCATATGGAAGAAACAGCAGTAAGCACAGGGAAATATCTGATTCTAAATCCAAAACGCAGCTATCTAACAGAACGGTTGCCAATGTGTGCACTCAACTTCCAGAGTTAAACCCGTGTGTGGATTCAGCAGTCTGCAAACACTTTCTCTGCAGAGTCCCAAAACAGGCGTTTTCAGCCCATTACCGGCATATGGAAGAAACAGCAGTAAGCACAGGGAAATATCTGCTTCTTAATCCAAAACGCAGCTATCTAACAGAACGGTTGTCAATGTGTGCACTCAACTTCCAGAGTTAAACCCTTGTGTGGATTCAGCAGTCTGCAAACACTTTCTCTGCAGAGCCCCAAAACAGGCGTTTTCAGCCCATTACCGGCATATGGAAGAAACAGCAGTAAGCACAGGGAAATATCTGCTTCTAAATCCAAAACGCAGCTATCTAACAGAACGGTTGTCAATGTGTGCACTCAACTTCCAGAGTTAAACCCGTGTGTGGATTCAGCAGTCTGCAAACACTTTCTCTGCAGAGTCCCAAAACAGGCGTTTTCAGCCCATTACCGGCATATGGAAGAAACAGCAGTAAGCACAGGGAAATATCTGCTTCTAAATCCAAAACGCAGCTATCTAACAGAACGGTTGTCAAAGTGAGCACTCAACTTCCAGAGTTAAACCCGTGTGTGGATTCAGCAGTCTGCAAACACTTTCTCTGCAGAGTCCCAAAACAGGCGTTTTCAGCCCATTACCGGCATATGGAAGAAACAGCAGTAAGCACAGGGAAATATCTGCTTCTAAATCCAAAACGCAGCTATCTAACAGAACGGTTGTCAATGTGTGCACTCAACTTCCAGAGTTAAACCCGTGTGTGGATTCAGCAGTCTGCAAACATCTTCTCTGCAGAGTCCCAAAACAGGCGTTTTCAGCCCATTACCGGCATATGGAAGAAACAGCAGTAAGCACAGGGAAATATCTGCTTCTAAATCCAAAACGCAGCTATCTAACAGAACGGTTGTCAATGTGTGCACTCAACTTCCAGAGTTAAACCCGTGTGGGGATTCAGCAGTCTGCAAACATCTTCTCTGCAGAGTCCCAAAACAGGCGTTTTCAGCCCATTACCGGCATATGGAAGAAACAGCAGTAAGCCCAGGGAAATATCTGCTTCTAAATCCAAAACGCAGCTATCTAACAGAACGGTTGTCAATGTGTGCACTCAACTTCCAGAGTTAAACCCGTGTGTGGATTCAGCAGTCTGCAAACACTTTCTCTGCAGAGTCCCAAAACAGGCGTTTTCAGCCCATTACCGGCATATGGAAGAAACAGCAGTAAGCAGAGGGAAATATCTGCTTCTAAATCCAAAACGCAGCTATCTAACAGAACGGTTGTCAATGTGTGCACTCAACTTCCAGAGTTAAACCCGTGTGTGGATTCAGCAGTCTGCAAACACTTTCTCTGCAGAGCCCCAAAACAGGCGTTTTCAGCCCATTACCGGCATATGGAAGAAACAGCAGTCAGCCCAGGGAAATATCTGCTTCTAAATCCAAAACGCAGCTATCTAACAGAACGGTTGTCAATGTGTGCACTCAACTTCCAGAGTCAAACCCATGTGTGGATTCAGCAGTCTGCAAACACTTTCTCTGCAGAGTCCCAAAACAGGCGTTTTCAGCCCATTACCGGCATATGGAAGAAACAGCAGTAAGCCCAGGGAAATATATGCTTCTAAATCCAAAACGCAGCTATCTAACAGAACGGTTGTCAATGTGTGCACTCAACTTCCAGAGTTAAAACCGTGTGTGGATTCAGCAGTCTGCAAACACTTTCTCTGCAGAGTCCAAAAACAGGCGTTTTCAGTCCATTACCGGCATATGGAAGAAACAGCAGTAAGCACAGGGAAATATCTGCTTCTAAATCCAAAACGCAGCTATCTAACAGAACGGTTGTCAATGTGTGCACTCAACTTCCAGAGTTAAACCCGTGTGTGGATTCAGCAGTCTGCAAACACTTTCTCTGCAGAGTCCCAAAACAGGCGTTTTCAGCCCATTACCGGCATATGGAAGAAACAGCAGTAAGCCCAGGGAAATATCTGCTTCTAAATCCAAAACGCAGCTATCTAACAGAACGGTTGTCAATGTGTGCACTCAACTTCCAGAGTTAAACCCGTGTGTGGATTCAGCAGTCTGCAAACACTTTCTCTGCAGAGTCCCAAAACAGGCGTTTTCAGCCCATTACCGGCATATGGAAGAAACAGCAGTAAGCAGAGGGAAATATCTGCTTCTAAATCCAAAACGCAGCTATCTAACAGAACGGTTGTCAATGTGTGCACTCAACTTCCAGAGTTAAACCCGTGTGTGGATTCAGCAGTCTGCAAACACTTTCTCTGCAGAGCCCCAAAACAGGCGTTTTCAGCCCATTACCGGCATATGGAAGAAACAGCAGTCAGCCCACGGAAATATCTGCTTCTAAATCCAAAACGCAGCTATCTAACAGAACGGTTGTCAATGTGTGCACTCAACTTCCAGAGTCAAACCCATGTGTGGATTCAGCAGTCTGCAAACACTTTCTCTGCAGAGTCCCAAAACAGGCGTTTTCAGCCCATTACCGGCATATGGAAGAAACAGCAGTAAGCCCAGGGAAATATATGCTTCTAAATCCAAAACGCAGCTATCTAACAGAACGGTTGTCAATGTGTGCACTCAACTTCCAGAGTTAAACCCGTGTGTGGATTCAGCAGTCTGCAAACACTTTCTCTGCAGAGTCCCAAAACAGGCGTTTTCAGTCCATTACCGGCATATGGAAGAAACAGCAGTAAGCACAGGGAAATATCTGCTTCTAAATCCAAAACGCAGCTATCTAACAGAACGGTTGTCAATGTGTTCACTCAACTTCCAGAGTTAAACCCGTGTGTGGATTCAGCAGTCTGCAAACACTTTCTCTGCAGAGTCCCAAAACAGGCGTTTTCAGCCCATTACCGGCATATGGAAGAAACAGCAGTAAGCACAGGGAAATATCTGATTCTAAATCCAAAACGCAGCTATCTAACAGAACAGTTGTCAATGTGTGCACTCAACTTCCAGAGTTAAACCCGTGTGTGGATTCAGCAGTCTGCAAACACTTTCTCTGCAGAGTCCCAAAACAGGCGTTTTCAGCCCATTACCGGCATATGGAAGAAACAGCAGTAAGCACAGGGAAATATCTGCTTCTAAATCCAAAACGCAGCTATCTAACAGAACGGTTGTCAATGTGTGCACTCAACTTCCAGAGTTGAACCCGTGTGTGGATTCAGCAGTCTGCAAAAACTTTCTCTGCAGAGCCCCAAAACAGGCGTTTTCAGCCCATTACCGGCATATGGAAGAAACAGCAGTAAGCACAGGGAAATATCTGCTTCTAAATCCAAAACGCAGCTATCTAACAGAACGGTTGTCAATGTGTGCACTCAACTTCCAGAGTTAAACCCGTGTGTGGATTCAGCAGTCTGCAAACACTTTCTCTGCAGAGTCCCAAAACAGGCGTTTTCAGCCCATTACCGGCATATGGAAGAAACAGCAGTAAGCACAGGGAAATATCTGATTCTAAATCCAAAACGCAGCTATCTAACAGAACGGTTGTCAATGTGTGCACTCAACTTCCAGAGTTAAACCCGTGTGTGGATTCAGCAGTCTGCAAACACTTTCTCTGCAGAGTCCCAAAACAGGCATTTTCAGCCCATTTTCGGCTTATGGAAGAAACAGCAGTAAGCATAGGGAAATATCTGCTTATAAATCCAAAACGCAGCTATCTAACAGAACGGTTGTCAATGTGTGCACTCATCTTCCAGAGTTAAACCCGTGTGTGGATGCAGCAGTCTGCAAACACTTTCTCTGCAGAGTCCCAAAACAGGCGTTTTCAGCCCATTACCGGCATATGGAAGAAACAGCAGTAAGCCCAGGGAAATATCTGCTTCTAAATCCAAAACGCAGCTATCTAACAGAACGGTTGTCAATGTGTGCACTCAACTTCCCGAGTTAAACCCGTGTGTGGATTCAGCAGTCTGCAAACACTTTCTCTGCAGAGTCCCAAAACAGGCGTTTTCAGTCCATTACCGGCATATGGAAGAAACAACAGTAAGCACAGGGAAATATCTGCTTCTAAATCCAAAACGCAGCTATCTAACAGAACGGTTGTCAATGTGTGCACTCAACTTCCAGAGTTAAACCCGTGTGTGGATTCAGCAGTCTGCAAACACTTTCTCTGCAGAGTCCCAAAACAGGCGTTTTCAGCCCATTACCGGCATATGGAAGAAACAGCAGTAAGCACAGGGAAATATCTGATTCTAAATCCAAAACGCAGCTATCTAACAGAACGGTTGTCAATGTGTGCACTCAACTTCCAGAGTTAAACCCGTGTGTGGATTCAGCAGTCTGCAAACACTTTCTCTGCAGAGTCCCAAAACAGGCGTTTTCAGCCCATTACCGGCATATGGAAGAAACAGCAGTAAGCCCAGGGAAATATCTGATTCTAAATCCAAAACGCAGCTATCTAACAGAACGGTTGTCAATGTGTGCACTCAACTTCCAGAGTTAAACCCTTGTGTGGATTCAGCAGTCTGCACACACTTTCTCTGCAGAGCCCCAAAACAGGCGTTTTCAGCCCATTACCGGCATATGGAAGAAACAGCAGTAAGCACAGGGAAATATCTGCTTCTAAATCCAAAACGCAGCTATCTAACAGAACGGTTGTCAATGTGTGCACTCAACTTCCAGAGTTAAACCCGTGTGTGGATTCAGCAGTCTGCAAACACTTTCTCTGCAGAGTCCCAAAACAGGCGTTTTCAGCCCATTACCGGCATATGGAAGAAACAGCAGTAAGCACAGGGAAATATCTGCTTCTAAATCCAAAACGCAGCTATCTAACAGAACGGTTGTCAATGTGAGCACTCAACTTCCAGAGTTAAACCCGTGTGTGGATTCAGCAGTCTGCAAACACTTTCTCTGCAGAGTCCCAAAACAGGCGTTTTCAGCCCATTACCGGCATATGGAAGAAACATCAGTAAGCACAGGGAAATATCTGCTTCTAAATCCAAAACGCAGCTATCTAACAGAACGGTTGTCAATGTGTGCACTCAACTTCCAGAGTTAAACCCGTGTGTGGATTCAGCAGTCTGCAAACATCTTCTCTGCAGAGTCCCAAAACAGGCGTTTTCAGCCCATTACCGGCATATGGAAGAAACAGCAGTAAGCACAGGGAAATATCTGCTTCTAAATCCAAAACGCAGCTATCTAACAGAACGGTTGTCAATGTGTGCACTCAACTTCCAGAGTTAAACCCGTGTGGGGATTCAGCAGTCTGCAAACATCTTCTCTGCAGAGTCCCAAAACAGGCGTTTTCAGCCCATTACCGGCATATGGAAGAAACAGCAGTAAGCCCAGGGAAATATCTGCTTCTAAATCCAAAACGCAGCTATCTAACAGAACGGTTGTCAATGTGTGCACTCAACTTCCAGAGTTAAACCCGTGTGTGGATTCAGCAGTCTGCAAACACTTTCTCTGCAGAGTCCCAAAACAGGCGTTTTCAGCCCATTACCGGCATATGGAAGAAACAGCAGTAAGCAGAGGGAAATATCTGCTTCTAAATCCAAAACGCAGCTATCTAACAGAACGGTTGTCAATGTGTGCACTCAACTTCCAGAGTTAAACCCGTGTGTGGATTCAGCAGTCTGCAAACACTTTCTCTGCAGAGCCCCAAAACAGGCGTTTTCAGCCCATTACCGGCATATGGAAGAAACAGCAGTCAGCCCAGGGAAATATCTGCTTCTAAATCCAAAACGCAGCTATCTAACAGAACGGTTGTCAATGTGTGCACTCAACTTCCAGAGTCAAACCCATGTGTGGATTCAGCAGTCTGCAAACACTTTCTCTGCAGAGTCCCAAAACAGGCGTTTTCAGCCCATTACCGGCATATGGAAGAAACAGCAGTAAGCCCAGGGAAATATATGCTTCTAAATCCAAAACGCAGCTATCTAACAGAACGGTTGTCAATGTGTGCACTCAACTTCCAGAGTTAAACCCGTGTGGATTCAGCAGTCTGCAAACACTTTCTCTGCAGAGTCCCAAAACAGGCGTTTTCAGTCCATTACCGGCATATGGAAGAAACAGCAGTAAGCACAGGGAAATATCTGCTTCTAAATCCAAAACGCAGCTATCTAACAGAACGGTTGTCAATGTGTTCACTCAACTTCCAGAGTTAAACCCGTGTGTGGATTCAGCAGTCTGCAAACACTTTCTCTGCAGAGTCCCAAAACAGGCGTTTTCAGCCCATTACCGGCATATGGAAGAAACAGCAGTAAGCACAGGGAAATATCTGCTTCTAAATCCAAAACGCAGCTATCTAACAGAACGGTTGTCAATGTGTGCACTCAACTTCCAGAGTTAAACCCGTGTGTGGATTCAGCAGTCTGCAAACACTTTCTCTGCAGAGTCCCAAAACAGGCGTTTTCAGCCCATTACCGGCATATGGAAGAAACAGCAGTAAGCACAGGGAAATATCTGCTTCTAAATCCAAAACGCAGCTATCTAACAGAACGGTTGTCAATGTGTGCACTCAACTTCCAGAGTTAAACCCGTGTGTGGATTCAGCAGTCTGCAAACATCTTCTCTGCAGAGTCCCAAAACAGGCGTTTTCAGCCCATTACCGGCATATGGAAGAAACAGCAGTAAGCACAGGGAAATATCTGCTTCTAAATCCAAAACGCAGCTATCTAACAGAACGGTTGTCAATGTGTGCACTCAACTTCCAGAGTTAAACCCGTGTGGGGATTCAGCAGTCTGCAAACATCTTCTCTGCAGAGTCCCAAAACAGGCGTTTTCAGCCCATTACCGGCATATGGAAGAAACAGCAGTAAGCCCAGGGAAATATCTGCTTCTAAATCCAAAACGCAGCTATCTAACAGAACGGTTGTCAATGTGTGCACTCAACTTCCAGAGTTAAACCCGTGTGTGGATTCAGCAGTCTGCAAACACTTTCTCTGCAGAGTCCCAAAACAGGCGTTTTCAGCCCATTACCGGCATATGGAAGAAACAGCAGTAAGCAGAGGGAAATATCTGCTTCTAAATCCAAAACGCAGCTATCTAACAGAACGGTTGTCAATGTGTGCACTCAACTTCCAGAGTTAAACCCGTGTGTGGATTCAGCAGTCTGCAAACACTTTCTCTGCAGAGCCCCAAAACAGGCGTTTTCAGCCCATTACCGGCATATGGAAGAAACAGCAGTCAGCCCAGGGAAATATCTGCTTCTAAATCCAAAACGCAGCTATCTAACAGAACGGTTGTCAATGTGTGCACTCAACTTCCAGAGTCAAACCCATGTGTGGATTCAGCAGTCTGCAAACACTTTCTCTGCAGAGTCCCAAAACAGGCGTTTTCAGCCCATTACCGGCATATGGAAGAAACAGCAGTAAGCCCAGGGAAATATATGCTTCTAAATCCAAAACGCAGCTATCTAACAGAACGGTTGTCAATGTGTGCACTCAACTTCCAGAGTTAAACCCGTGTGTGGATTCAGCAGTCTGCAAACACTTTCTCTGCAGAGTCCCAAAACAGGCGTTTTCAGTCCATTACCGGCATATGGAAGAAACAGCAGTAAGCACAGGGAAATATCTGCTTCTAAATCCAAAACGCAGCTATCTAACAGAACGGTTGTCAATGTGTTCACTCAACTTCCAGAGTTAAACCCGTGTGTGGATTCAGCAGTCTGCAAACACTTTCTCTGCAGAGTCCCAAAACAGGCGTTTTCAGCCCATTACCGGCATATGGAAGAAACAGCAGTAAGCACAGGGAAATATCTGATTCTAAATCCAAAACGCAGCTATCTAACAGAACAGTTGTCAATGTGTGCACTCAACTTCCAGAGTTAAACCCGTGTGTGGATTCAGCAGTCTGCAAACACTTTCTCTGCAGAGTCCCAAAACAGGCGTTTTCAGCCCATTACCGGCATATGGAAGAAACAGCAGTAAGCACAGGGAAATATCTGCTTCTAAATCCAAAACGCAGCTATCTAACAGAACGGTTGTCAATGTGTGCACTCAACTTCCAGAGTTGAACCCGTGTGTGGATTCAGCAGTCTGCAAACACTTTCTCTGCAGAGCCCCAAAACAGGCGTTTTCAGCCCATTACCGGCATATGGAAGAAACAGCAGTAAGCACAGGGAAATATCTGCTTCTAAATCCAAAACGCAGCTATCTAACAGAACGGTTGTCAATGTGTGCACTCAACTTCCAGAGTTAAACCCGTGTGTGGATTCAGCAGTCTGCAAACACTTTCTCTGCAGAGTCCCAAAACAGGCGTTTTCAGCCCATTACCGGCATATGGAAGAAACAGCAGTAAGCAGAGGGAAATATCTGATTCTAAATCCAAAACGCAGCTATCTAACAGAACGGTTGACAATGTGTGCACTCACCTTCCAGAGTTAAACCCGTGTGTGGATTCAGCAGTCTGCAAACACTTTCTCTGCAGAGTCCCAAAACAGGCGTTTTCAGCCCATTACCGGCATATAGAAGAAACAGCAGTAAGCCCAGGGAAATATCTGCTTCTAAATCCAAAACGCAGCTATCTAACAGAACGGTTTTCAATGTGTGCACTCAACTTCCAGAGTTAAACCCATGTGTGGATTCAGCAGTCTGCAAACACTTTCTCCGCAGAGTCCCAAAACAGGCGTTTTCAGCCCATTACCGGCATATGGAAGAAACAGCAGTAAGCCCAGGGAAATATCTGCTTCTAAATCCAAAACGCAGCTATCTAACAGAACGGTTGTCAATGTGTGCACTCAACTTCCAGAGTTAAACCCGTGTGTGGATTCAGCAGTCTGCAAACACTTTCTCTGCAGAGCCCCAAAACAGGCGTTTTCAGCCCATTACCGGCATATGGAAGAAACAGCAGTAAGCACAGGGAAATATCTGCTTCTAAATCCAAAACGCAGCTATCTAACAGAACGGTTGTCAATGTGTGCACTCAACTTCCAGAGTTAAACCCGTGTGTGGATTCAGCAGTCTGCAAACACTTTCTCTGCAGAGTCCCAAAACAGGCGTTTTCAGCTCATTACCGGCATATGGAAGAAACAGCAGTAAGCACAGGAAAATATCTGATTCTAAATCCAAAACGCAGCTATCTAACAGAACGGTTGTCAATGTGTGCACTCAACGTCCAGAGTTAAACCCGTGTGTGGATTCAGCAGTCTGCAAACACTTTCTCTGCAGAGTCCCAAAACAGGCATTTTCAGCCCATTACCGGCATATGGAAGAAACAGCAGTAAGCATAGGGAAATATCTGCTTATAAATCCAAAACGCAGCTATCTAACAGAACGGTTGTCAATGTGTGCACTCATCTTCCAGAGTTAAACCCGTGTGTGGATGCAGCAGTCTGCAAACACTTTCTCTGCAGAGTCCCAAAACAGGCGTTTTCAGCCCATTACCGGCATATGGAAGAAACAGCAGTAAGCACAGGGAAATATCTGCTTCTAAATCCAAAACGCAGCTATCTAACAGAACGGTTTTCAATGTGTGCACTCAACTTCCAGAGTTAAACCCATGTGTGGATTCAGCAGTCTGCAAACACTTTCTCCGCAGAGTCCCAAAACAGGCGTTTTCAGCCCATTACCGGCATATGGAAGAAACAGCAGTAAGCCCAGGGAAATATCTGCTTCTAAATCCAAAACGCAGCTATCTAACAGAACGGTTGTCAATGTGTGCACTCAACTTCCAGAGTTAAACCCGTGTGTGGATTCAGCAGTCTGCAAACACTTTCTCTGCAGAGTCCCAAAACAGGCGTTTTCAGCCCATTACCGGCATATGGAAGAAACAGCAGTAAGCACAGGGAAATATCTGCTTCTAAATCCAAAACGCAGCTATCTAACAGAACGGTTGTCAATGTGTTCACTCAACTTCCAGAGTTAAACCCGTGTGTGGATTCAGCAGTCTGCAAACACTTTCTCTGCAGAGTCCCAAAACAGGCGTTTTCAGCCCATTACCGGCATATGGAAGAAACAGCAGTAAGCACAGGGAAATATCTGATTCTAAATCCAAAACGCAGCTATCTAACAGAACAGTTGTCAATGTGTGCACTCAACTTCCAGAGTTAAACCCGTGTGTGGATTCAGCAGTCTGCAAACACTTTCTCTGCAGAGTCCCAAAACAGGCGTTTTCAGCCCATTACCGGCATATGGAAGAAACAGCACTAAGCACAGGGAAATATCTGCTTCTAAATCCAAAACGCAGCTATCTAACAGAACGGTTGTCAATGTGTGCACTCAACTTCCAGAGTTGAACCCGTGTGTGGATTCAGCAGTCTGCAAACACTTTCTCTGCAGAGCCCCAAAACAGGCGTTTTCAGCCCATTACCGGCATATGGAAGAAACAGCAGTAAGCACAGGGAAATATCTGCTTCTAAATCCAAAACGCAGCTATCTAACAGAACGGTTGTCAATGTGTGCACTCAACTTCCAGAGTTAAACCCGTGTGTGGATTCAGCAGTCTGCAAACACTTTCTCTGCAGAGTCCCAAAACAGGCGTTTTCAGCCCATTACCGGCATATGGAAGAAACAGCAGTAAGCACAGGGAAATATCTGATTCTAAATCCAAAACGCAGCTATCTAACAGAACGGTTGTCAATGTGTGCACTCAACTTCCAGAGTTAAACCCGTGTGTGGATTCAGCAGTCTGCAAACACTTTCTCTGCAGAGTCCCAAAACAGGCATTTTCAGCCCATTACCGGCTTATGGAAGAAACAGCAGTAAGCATAGGGAAATATCTGCTTATAAATCCAAAACGCAGCTATCTAACAGAACGGTTGTCAATGTGTGCACTCATCTTCCAGAGTTAAACCCGTGTGTGGATGCAGCAGTCTGCAAACACTTTCTCTGCAGAGTCCCAAAACAGGCGTTTTCAGCCCATTACCGGCATATGGAAGAAACAGCAGTAAGCCCAGGGAAATATCTGCTTCTAAATCCAAAACGCAGCTATCTAACAGAACGGTTTTCAATGTGTGCACTCAACTTCCAGAGTTAAACCCATGTGTGGATTCAGCAGTCTGCAAACACTTTCTCCGCAGAGTCCCAAAACAGGCGTTTTCAGCCCATTACCGGCATATGGAAGAAACAGCAGTAAGCCCAGGGAAATATCTGCTTCTAAATCCAAAACGCAGCTATCTAACAGAACGGTTGTCAATGTGTGCACTCAACTTCCAGAGTTAAACCCGTGTGTGGATTCAGCAGTCTGCAAACACTTTCTCTGCAGAGTCCCAAAACAGGCGTTTTCAGTCCATTACCGGCATATGGAAGAAACAGCAGTAAGCACAGGGAAATATCTGCTTCTAAATCCAAAACGCAGCTATCTAACAGAACGGTTGTCAATGTGTTCACTCAACTTCCAGAGTTAAACCCGTGTGTGGATTCAGCAGTCTGCAAACACTTTCTCTGCAGAGTCCCAAAACAGGCGTTTTCAGCCCATTACCGGCATATGGAAGAAACAGCAGTAAGCACAGGGAAATATCTGATTCTAAATCCAAAACGCAGCTATCTAACAGAACAGTTGTCAATGTGTGCACTCAACTTCCAGAGTTAAACCCGTGTGTGGATTCAGCAGTCTGCAAACACTTTCTCTGCAGAGTCCCAAAACAGGCGTTTTCAGCCCATTACCGGCATATGGAAGAAACAGCAGTAAGCACAGGGAAATATCTGCTTCTAAATCCAAAACGCAGCTATCTAACAGAACGGTTGTCAATGTGTGCACTCAACTTCCAGAGTTGAACCCGTGTGTGGATTCAGCAGTCTGCAAACACTTTCTCTGCAGAGCCCCAAAACAGGCGTTTTCAGCCCATTACCGGCATATGGAAGAAACAGCAGTAAGCAC
This sequence comes from Aotus nancymaae, assembly GCF_030222135.1. NCBI lineage: Eukaryota > Metazoa > Chordata > Mammalia > Primates > Aotidae > Aotus > Aotus nancymaae. The sequence continues at coordinate 189,264 of NW_026989040.1, forward strand.
AGGGAAATATCTGCTTCTAAATCCAAAACGCAGCTATCTAACAGAACGGTTGTCAATGTGTGCACTCAACTTCCAGAGGTAAACCCGTGTGTGGATTCAGCAGTCTGCAAACACTTTCTCTGCAGAGTCCCAAAACAGGCGTTTTCAGCCCATTACCGGCATATGGAAGAAACAGCAGTAAGCACAGGGAAATATCTGATTCTAAATCCAAAACGCAGCTATCTAACAGAACGGTTGTCAATGTGTGCACTCAACTTCCAGAGTTAAACCCGTGTGTGGATTCAGCAGTCTGCAAACACTTTCTCTGCAGAGTCCCAAAACAGGCATTTTCAGCCCATTACCGGCTTATGGAAGAAACAGCAGTAAGCATAGGGAAATATCTGCTTATAAATCCAAAACGCAGCTATCTAACAGAACGGTTGTCAATGTGTGCACTCATCTTCCAGAGTTAAACCCGTGTGTGGATGCAGCAGTCTGCAAACACTTTCTCTGCAGAGTCCCAAAACAGGCGTTTTCAGCCCATTACCGGCATATGGAAGAAACAGCAGTAAGCCCAGGGAAATATCTGCTTCTAAATCCAAAACGCAGCTATCTAACAGAACGGTTTTCAATGTGTGCACTCAACTTCCAGAGTTAAACCCATGTGTGGATTCAGCAGTCTGCAAACACTTTCTCCGCAGAGTCCCAAAACAGGCGTTTTCAGGCCATTACCGGCATATGGAAGAAACAGCAGTAAGCCCAGGGAAATATCTGCTTCTAAATCCAAAACGCAGCTATCTAACAGAACGGTTGTCAATGTGTGCACTCAACTTCCAGAGTTAAACCCGTGTGTGGATTCAGCAGTCTGCAAACACTTTCTCTGCAGAGTCCCAAAACAGGCGTTTTCAGTCCATTACCGGCATATGGAAGAAACAGCAGTAAGCACAGGGAAATATCTGCTTCTAAATCCAAAACGCAGCTATCTAACAGAACGGTTGTCAATGTGTGCACTCAACTTCCAGAGTTAAACCCGTGTGTGGATTCAGCAGTCTGCAAACACTTTCTCTGCAGAGTCCCAAAACAGGCGTTTTTCAGCCCATTACCGGAATATGGAAGAAACAGCAGTAAGCCCAGGGAAATATCTGCTTCTAAATCCAAAACGCAGCTATCTAACAGAACGGTTGTCAATGTGTGCACTCAACTTCCAGAGTTAAACCCATGTGTGGATTCAGCAGTCTGCAAACACTTTCTCTGCAGAGTCCCAAAACAGGCGTTTTCAGCCCATTACCGGCATATGGAAGAAACAGCAGTAAGCCCAGGGAAATATATGCTTCTAAATCCAAAACGCAGCTATCTAACAGAACGGTTGTCAATGTGTGCACTCAACTTCCCGAGTTAAACCCGTGTGTGGATTCAGCAGTCTGCAAACACTTTCTCTGCAGAGTCCCAAAACAGGCGTTTTCAGTCCATTACCGGCATATGGAAGAAACAGCAGTAAGCACAGGGAAATATCTGCTTCTAAATCCAAAACGCAGCTATCTAACAGAACGGTTGTCAATGTGTTCACTCAACTTCCAGAGTTAAACCCGTGTGTGGATTCAGCAGTCTGCAAACACTTTCTCTGCAGAGTCCCAAAACAGGCGTTTTCAGCCCATTACCGGCATATGGAAGAAACAGCAGTAAGCACAGGGAAATATCTGATTCTAAATCCAAAACGCAGCTATCTAACAGAACAGTTGTCAATGTGTGCACTCAACTTCCAGAGTTAAACCCGTGTGTGGATTCAGCAGTCTGCAAACACTTTCTCTGCAGAGTCCCAAAACAGGCGTTTTCAGCCCATTACCGGCATATGGAAGAAACAGCAGTAAGCACAGGGAAATATCTGCTTCTAAATCCAAAACGCAGCTATCTAACAGAACGGTTGTCAATGTGTGCACTCAACTTCCAGAGTTGAACCCGTGTGTGGATTCAGCAGTCTGCAAACACTTTCTCTGCAGAGCCCCAAAACAGGCGTTTTCAGCCCATTACCGGCATATGGAAGAAACAGCAGTAAGCACAGGGAAATATCTGCTTCTAAATCCAAAACGCAGCTATCTAACAGAACGGTTGTCAATGTGTGCACTCAACTTCCAGAGTTAAACCCGTGTGTGGATTCAGCAGTCTGCAAACACTTTCTCTGCAGAGTCCCAAAACAGGCGTTTTCAGCCCATTACCGGCATATGGAAGAAACAGCAGTAAGCAGAGGGAAATATCTGATTCTAAATCCAAAACGCAGCTATCTAACAGAACGGTTGACAATGTGTGCACTCACCTTCCAGAGTTAAACCCGTGTGTGGATTCAGCAGTCTGCAAACACTTTCTCTGCAGAGTCCCAAAACAGGCGTTTTCAGCCCATTACCGGCATATAGAAGAAACAGCAGTAAGCCCAGGGAAATATCTGCTTCTAAATCCAAAACGCAGCTATCTAACAGAACGGTTTTCAATGTGTGCACTCAACTTCCAGAGTTAAACCCATGTGTGGATTCAGCAGTCTGCAAACACTTTCTCCGCAGAGTCCCAAAACAGGCGTTTTCAGCCCATTACCGGCATATGGAAGAAACAGCAGTAAGCCCAGGGAAATATCTGCTTCTAAATCCAAAACGCAGCTATCTAACAGAACGGTTGTCAATGTGTGCACTCAACTTCCAGAGTTAAACCCGTGTGTGGATTCAGCAGTCTGCAAACACTTTCTCTGCAGAGCCCGAAAACAGGCGTTTTCAGCCCATTACCGGCATATGGAAGAAACAGCAGTAAGCACAGGGAAATATCTGCTTCTAAATCCAAAACGCAGCTATCTAACAGAACGGTTGTCAATGTGTGCACTCAACTTCCAGAGTTAAACCCGTGTGTGGATTCAGCAGTCTGCAAACACTTTCTCTGCAGAGTCCCAAAACAGGCGTTTTCAGCTCATTACCGGCATATGGAAGAAACAGCAGTAAGCACAGGGAAATATCTGATTCTAAATCCAAAACGCAGCTATCTAACAGAACGGTTGTCAATGTGTGCACTCAACTTCCAGAGTTAAACCCGTGTGTGGATTCAGCAGTCTGCAAACACTTTCTCTGCAGAGTCCCAAAACAGGCATTTTCAGCCCATTACCGGCATATGGAAGAAACAGCAGTAAGCATAGGGAAATATCTGCTTATAAATCCAAAACGCAGCTATCTAACAGAACGGTTGTCAATGTGTGCACTCATCTTCCAGAGTTAAACCCGTGTGTGGATGCAGCAGTCTGCAAACACTTTCTCTGCAGAGTCCCAAAACAGGCGTTTTCAGCCCATTACCGGCATATGGAAGAAACAGCAGTAAGCACAGGGAAATATCTGCTTCTAAATCCAAAACGCAGCTATCTAACAGAACGGTTTTCAATGTGTGCACTCAACTTCCAGAGTTAAACCCATGTGTGGATTCAGCAGTCTGCAAACACTTTCTCCGCAGAGTCCCAAAACAGGCGTTTTCAGCCCATTACCGGCATATGGAAGAAACAGCAGTAAGCCCAGGGAAATATCTGCTTCTAAATCCAAAACGCAGCTATCTAACAGAACGGTTGTCAATGTGTGCACTCAACTTCCAGAGTTAAACCCGTGTGTGGATTCAGCAGTCTGCAAACACTTTCTCTGCAGAGTCCCAAAACAGGCGTTTTCAGCCCATTACCGGCATATGGAAGAAACAGCAGTAAGCACAGGGAAATATCTGCTTCTAAATCCAAAACGCAGCTATCTAACAGAACGGTTGTCAATGTGTTCACTCAACTTCCAGAGTTAAACCCGTGTGTGGATTCAGCAGTCTGCAAACACTTTCTCTGCAGAGTCCCAAAACAGGCGTTTTCAGCCCATTACCGGCATATGGAAGAAACAGCAGTAAGCACAGGGAAATATCTGATTCTAAATCCAAAACGCAGCTATCTAACAGAACAGTTGTCAATGTGTGCACTCAACTTCCAGAGTTAAACCCGTGTGTGGATTCAGCAGTCTGCAAACACTTTCTCTGCAGAGTCCCAAAACAGGCGTTTTCAGCCCATTACCGGCATATGGAAGAAACAGCACTAAGCACAGGGAAATATCTGCTTCTAAATCCAAAACGCAGCTATCTAACAGAACGGTTGTCAATGTGTGCACTCAACTTCCAGAGTTGAACCCGTGTGTGGATTCAGCAGTCTGCAAACACTTTCTCTGCAGAGCCCCTAAACAGGCGTTTTCAGCCCATTACCGGCATATGGAAGAAACAGCAGTAAGCACAGGGAAATATCTGCTTCTAAATCCAAAACGCAGCTATCTAACAGAACGGTTGTCAATGTGTGCACTCAACTTCCAGAGTTAAACCCGTGTGTGGATTCAGCAGTCTGCAAACACTTTCTCTGCAGAGTCCCAAAACAGGCGTTTTCAGCCCATTACCGGCATATGGAAGAAACAGCAGTAAGCACAGGGAAATATCTGATTCTAAATCCAAAACGCAGCTATCTAACAGAACGGTTGTCAATGTGTGCACTCAACTTCCAGAGTTAAACCCGTGTGTGGATTCAGCAGTCTGCAAACACTTTCTCTGCAGAGTCCCAAAACAGGCATTTTCAGCCCATTACCGGCTTATGGAAGAAACAGCAGTAAGCATAGGGAAATATCTGCTTATAAATCCAAAACGCAGCTATCTAACAGAACGGTTGTCAATGTGTGCACTCATCTTCCAGAGTTAAACCCGTGTGTGGATGCAGCAGTCTGCAAACACTTTCTCTGCAGAGTCCCAAAACAGGCGTTTTCAGCCCATTACCGGCATATGGAAGAAACAGCAGTAAGCCCAGGGAAATATCTGCTTCTAAATCCAAAACGCAGCTATCTAACAGAACGGTTTTCAATGTGTGCACTCAACTTCCAGAGTTAAACCCATGTGTGGATTCAGCAGTCTGCAAACACTTTCTCCGCAGAGTCCCAAAACAGGCGTTTTCAGCCCATTACCGGCATATGGAAGAAACAGCAGTAAGCCCAGGGAAATATCTGCTTCTAAATCCAAAACGCAGCTATCTAACAGAACGGTTGTCAATGTGTGCACTCAACTTCCAGAGTTAAACCCGTGTGTGGATTCAGCAGTCTGCAAACACTTTCTCTGCAGAGTCCCAAAACAGGCGTTTTCAGTCCATTACCGGCATATGGAAGAAACAGCAGTAAGCACAGGGAAATATCTGCTTCTAAATCCAAAACGCAGCTATCTAACAGAACGGTTGTCAATGTGTTCACTCAACTTCCAGAGTTAAACCCGTGTGTGGATTCAGCAGTCTGCAAACACTTTCTCTGCAGAGTCCCAAAACAGGCGTTTTCAGCCCATTACCGGCATATGGAAGAAACAGCAGTAAGCACAGGGAAATATCTGATTCTAAATCCAAAACGCAGCTATCTAACAGAACAGTTGTCAATGTGTGCACTCAACTTCCAGAGTTAAACCCGTGTGTGGATTCAGCAGTCTGCAAACACTTTCTCTGCAGAGTCCCAAAACAGGCGTTTTCAGCCCATTACCGGCATATGGAAGAAACAGCAGTAAGCACAGGGAAATATCTGCTTCTAAATCCAAAACGCAGCTATCTAACAGAACGGTTGTCAATGTGTGCACTCAACTTCCAGAGTTGAACCCGTGTGTGGATTCAGCAGTCTGCAAACACTTTCTCTGCAGAGCCCCAAAACAGGCGTTTTCAGCCCATTACAGGCATATGGAAGAAACAGCAGTAAGCACAGGGAAATATCTGCTTCTAAATCCAAAACGCAGCTATCTAACAGAACGGTTGTCAATGTGTGCACTCAACTTCCAGAGTTAAACCCGTGTGTGGATTCAGCAGTCTGCAAACACTTTCTCTGCAGAGTCCCAAAACAGGCGTTTTCAGCCCATTACCGGCATATGGAAGAAACAGCAGTAAGCACAGGGAAATATCTGATTCTAAATCCAAAACGCAGCTATCTAACAGAACGGTTGTCAATGTGTGCACTCAACTTCCAGAGTTAAACCCGTGTGTGGATTCAGCAGTCTGCAAACACTTTCTCTGCAGAGTCCCAAAACAGGCATTTTCAGCCCATTACCGGCTTATGGTAGAAACAGCAGTAAGCATAGGGAAATATCTGCTTATAAATCCAAAACGCAGCTATCTAACAGAACGGTTGTCAATGTGTGCACTCATCTTCCAGAGTTAAACCCGTGTGTGGATGCAGCAGTCTGCAAACACTTTCTCTGCAGAGTCCCAAAACAGGCGTTTTCAGCCCATTACCGGCATATGGAAGAAACAGCAGTAAGCCCAGGGAAATATCTGCTTCTAAATCCAAAACGCAGCTATCTAACAGAACGGTTTTCAATGTGTGCACTCAACTTCCAGAGTTAAACCCATGTGTGGATTCAGCAGTCTGCAAACACTTTCTCCGCAGAGTCCCAAAACAGGCGTTTTCAGCCCATTACCGGCATATGGAAGAAACAGCAGTAAGCCCAGGGAAATATCTGCTTCTAAATCCAAAACGCAGCTATCTAACAGAACGGTTGTCAATGTGTGCACTCAACTTCCAGAGTTAAACCCGTGTGTGGATTCAGCAGTCTGCAAACACTTTCTCTGCAGAGTCCCAAAACAGGCGTTTTCAGTCCATTACCGGCATATGGAAGAAACAGCAGTAAGCACAGGGAAATATCTGCTTCTAAATCCAAAACGCAGCTATCTAACAGAACGGTTGTCAATGTGTGCACTCAACTTCCAGAGTTAAACCCGTGTGTGGATTCAGCAGTCTGCAAACACTTTCTCTGCAGAGTCCCAAAACAGGCGTTTTTCAGCCCATTACCGGAATATGGAAGAAACAGCAGTAAGCCCAGGGAAATATCTGCTTCTAAATCCAAAACGCAGCTATCTAACAGAACGGTTGTCAATGTGTGCACTCAACTTCCAGAGTTAAACCCATGTGTGGATTCAGCAGTCTGCAAACACTTTCTCTGCAGAGTCCCAAAACAGGCGTTTTCAGCCCATTACCGGCATATGGAAGAAACAGCAGTAAGCCCAGGGAAATATATGCTTCTAAATCCAAAACGCAGCTATCTAACAGAACGGTTGTCAATGTGTGCACTCAACTTCCCGAGTTAAACCCGTGTGTGGATTCAGCAGTCTGCAAACACTTTCTCTGCAGAGTCCCAAAACAGGCGTTTTCAGTCCATTACCGGCATATGGAAGAAACAGCAGTAAGCACAGGGAAATATCTGCTTCTAAATCCAAAACGCAGCTATCTAACAGAACGGTTGTCAATGTGTTCACTCAACTTCCAGAGTTAAACCCGTGTGTGGATTCAGCAGTCTGCAAACACTTTCTCTGCAGAGTCCCAAAACAGGCGTTTTCAGCCCATTACCGGCATATGGAAGAAACAGCAGTAAGCACAGGGAAATATCTGATTCTAAATCCAAAACGCAGCTATCTAACAGAACAGTTGTCAATGTGTGCACTCAACTTCCAGAGTTAAACCCGTGTGTGGATTCAGCAGTCTGCAAACACTTTCTCTGCAGAGTCCCAAAACAGGCGTTTTCAGCCCATTACCGGCATATGGAAGAAACAGCAGTAAGCACAGGGAAATATCTGCTTCTAAATCCAAAACGCAGCTATCTAACAGAACGGTTGTCAATGTGTGCACTCAACTTCCAGAGTTAAACCCATGTGTGGATTCAGCAGTCTGCAAACACTTTCTCCGCAGAGTCCCAAAACAGGCGTTTTCAGCCCATTACCGGCATATGGAAGAAACAGCAGTAAGCCCAGGGAAATATCTGCTTCTAAATCCAAAACGCAGCTATCTAACAGAACGGTTGTCAATGTGTGCACTCAACTTCCAGAGTTAAACCCGTGTGTGGATTCAGCAGTCTGCAAACACTTTCTCTGCAGAGTCCCAAAACAGGCGTTTTCAGTCCATTACCGGCATATGGAAGAAACAGCAGTAAGCACAGGGAAATATCTGCTTCTAAATCCAAAACGCAGCTATCTAACAGAACGGTTGTCAATGTGTGCACTCAACTTCCAGAGTTAAACCCGTGTGTGGATTCAGCAGTCTGCAAACACTTTCTCTGCAGAGTCCCAAAACAGGCGTTTTTCAGCCCATTACCGGAATATGGAAGAAACAGCAGTAAGCCCAGGGAAATATCTGCTTCTAAATCCAAAACGCAGCTATCTAACAGAACGGTTGTCAATGTGTGCACTCAACTTCCAGAGTTAAACCCATGTGTGGATTCAGCAGTCTGCAAACACTTTCTCTGCAGAGTCCCAAAACAGGCGTTTTCAGCCCATTACCGGCATATGGAAGAAACAGCAGTAAGCCCAGGGAAATATATGCTTCTAAATCCAAAACGCAGCTATCTAACAGAACGGTTGTCAATGTGTGCACTCAACTTCCCGAGTTAAACCCGTGTGTGGATTCAGCAGTCTGCAAACACTTTCTCTGCAGAGTCCCAAAACAGGCGTTTTCAGTCCATTACCGGCATATGGAAGAAACAGCAGTAAGCACAGGGAAATATCTGCTTCTAAATCCAAAACGCAGCTATCTAACAGAACGGTTGTCAATGTGTTCACTCAACTTCCAGAGTTAAACCCGTGTGTGGATTCAGCAGTCTGCAAACACTTTCTCTGCAGAGTCCCAAAACAGGCGTTTTCAGCCCATTACCGGCATATGGAAGAAACAGCAGTAAGCACAGGGAAATATCTGATTCTAAATCCAAAACGCAGCTATCTAACAGAACAGTTGTCAATGTGTGCACTCAACTTCCAGAGTTAAACCCGTGTGTGGATTCAGCAGTCTGCAAACACTTTCTCTGCAGAGTCCCAAAACAGGCGTTTTCAGCCCATTACCGGCATATGGAAGAAACAGCAGTAAGCACAGGGAAATATCTGCTTCTAAATCCAAAACGCAGCTATCTAACAGAACGGTTGTCAATGTGTGCACTCAACTTCCAGAGTTGAACCCGTGTGTGGATTCAGCAGTCTGCAAACACTTTCTCTGCAGAGCCCCAAAACAGGCGTTTTCAGCCCATTACCGGCATATGGAAGAAACAGCAGTAAGCACAGGGAAATATCTGCTTCTAAATCCAAAACGCAGCTATCTAACAGAACGGTTGTCAATGTGTGCACTCAACTTCCAGAGTTAAACCCGTGTGTGGATTCAGCAGTCTGCAAACACTTTCTCTGCAGAGTCCCAAAACAGGCGTTTTCAGCCCATTACCGGCATATGGAAGAAACAGCAGTAAGCAGAGGGAAATATCTGATTCTAAATCCAAAACGCAGCTATCTAACAGAACGGTTGACAATGTGTGCACTCACCTTCCAGAGTTAAACCCGTGTGTGGATTCAGCAGTCTGCAAACACTTTCTCTGCAGAGTCCCAAAACAGGCGTTTTCAGCCCATTACCGGCATATAGAAGAAACAGCAGTAAGCCCAGGGAAATATCTGCTTCTAAATCCAAAACGCAGCTATCTAACAGAACGGTTTTCAATGTGTGCACTCAACTTCCAGAGTTAAACCCATGTGTGGATTCAGCAGTCTGCAAACACTTTCTCCGCAGAGTCCCAAAACAGGCGTTTTCAGCCCATTACCGGCATATGGAAGAAACAGCAGTAAGCCCAGGGAAATATCTGCTTCTAAATCCAAAACGCAGCTATCTAACAGAACGGTTGTCAATGTGTGCACTCAACTTCCAGAGTTAAACCCGTGTGTGGATTCAGCAGTCTGCAAACACTTTCTCTGCAGAGCCCGAAAACAGGCGTTTTCAGCCCATTACCGGCATATGGAAGAAACAGCAGTAAGCACAGGGAAATATCTGCTTCTAAATCCAAAACGCAGCTATCTAACAGAACGGTTGTCAATGTGTGCACTCAACTTCCAGAGTTAAACCCGTGTGTGGATTCAGCAGTCTGCAAACACTTTCTCTGCAGAGTCCCAAAACAGGCGTTTTCAGCTCATTACCGGCATATGGAAGAAACAGCAGTAAGCACAGGGAAATATCTGATTCTAAATCCAAAACGCAGCTATCTAACAGAACGGTTGTCAATGTGTGCACTCAACTTCCAGAGTTAAACCCGTGTGTGGATTCAGCAGTCTGCAAACACTTTCTCTGCAGAGTCCCAAAACAGGCATTTTCAGCCCATTACCGGCATATGGAAGAAACAGCAGTAAGCATAGGGAAATATCTGCTTATAAATCCAAAACGCAGCTATCTAACAGAACGGTTGTCAATGTGTGCACTCATCTTCCAGAGTTAAACCCGTGTGTGGATGCAGCAGTCTGCAAACACTTTCTCTGCAGAGTCCCAAAACAGGCGTTTTCAGCCCATTACCGGCATATGGAAGAAACAGCAGTAAGCACAGGGAAATATCTGCTTCTAAATCCAAAACGCAGCTATCTAACAGAACGGTTTTCAATGTGTGCACTCAACTTCCAGAGTTAAACCCATGTGTGGATTCAGCAGTCTGCAAACACTTTCTCCGCAGAGTCCCAAAACAGGCGTTTTCAGCCCATTACCGGCATATGGAAGAAACAGCAGTAAGCCCAGGGAAATATCTGCTTCTAAATCCAAAACGCAGCTATCTAACAGAACGGTTGTCAATGTGTGCACTCAACTTCCAGAGTTAAACCCGTGTGTGGATTCAGCAGTCTGCAAACACTTTCTCTGCAGAGTCCCAAAACAGGCGTTTTCAGCCCATTACCGGCATATGGAAGAAACAGCAGTAAGCACAGGGAAATATCTGCTTCTAAATCCAAAACGCAGCTATCTAACAGAACGGTTGTCAATGTGTTCACTCAACTTCCAGAGTTAAACCCGTGTGTGGATTCAGCAGTCTGCAAACACTTTCTCTGCAGAGTCCCAAAACAGGCGTTTTCAGCCCATTACCGGCATATGGAAGAAACAGCAGTAAGCACAGGGAAATATCTGATTCTAAATCCAAAACGCAGCTATCTAACAGAACAGTTGTCAATGTGTGCACTCAACTTCCAGAGTTAAACCCGTGTGTGGATTCAGCAGTCTGCAAACACTTTCTCTGCAGAGTCCCAAAACAGGCGTTTTCAGCCCATTACCGGCATATGGAAGAAACAGCAGTAAGCACAGGGAAATATCTGCTTCTAAATCCAAAACGCAGCTATCTAACAGAACGGTTGTCAATGTGTGCACTCAACTTCCAGAGTTAAACCCGTGTGTGGATTCAGCAGTCTGCAAACACTTTCTCTGCAGAGCCCCAAAACAGGCGTTTTCAGCCCATTACCGGCATATGGAAGAAACAGCAGTAAGCACAGGGAAATATCTGCTTCTAAATCCAAAACGCAGCTATCTAACAGAACGGTTGTCAATGTGTGCACTCAACTTCCAGAGTTAAACCCGTGTGTGGATTCAGCAGTCTGCAAACACTTTCTCTGCAGAGTCCCAAAACAGGCGTTTTCAGCCCATTACCGGCATATGGAAGAAACAGCAGTAAGCACAGGGAAATATCTGATTCTAAATCCAAAACGCAGCTATCTAACAGAACGGTTGTCAATGTGTGCACTCAACTTCCAGAGTTAAACCCGTGTGTGGATTCAGCAGTCTGCAAACACTTTCTCTGCAGAGTCCCAAAACAGGCATTTTCAGCCCATTACCGGCTTATGGAAGAAACAGCAGTAAGCATAGGGAAATATCTGCTTATAAATCCAAAACGCAGCTATCTAACAGAACGGTTGTCAATGTGTGCACTCATCTTCCAGAGTTAAACCCGTGTGTGGATGCAGCAGTCTGCAAACACTTTCTCTGCAGAGTCCCAAAACAGGCGTTTTCAGCCCATTACCGGCATATGGAAGAAACAGCAGTAAGCCCAGGGAAATATCTGCTTCTAAATCCAAAACGCAGCTATCTAACAGAACGGTTTTCAATGTGTGCACTCAACTTCCAGAGTTAAACCCATGTGTGGATTCAGCAGTCTGCAAACACTTTCTCCGCAGAGTCCCAAAACAGGCGTTTTCAGCCCATTACCGGCATATGGAAGAAACAGCAGTAAGCCCAGGGAAATATCTGCTTCTAAATCCAAAACGCAGCTATCTAACAGAACGGTTGTCAATGTGTGCACTCAACTTCCAGAGTTAAACCCGTGTGTGGATTCAGCAGTCTGCAAACACTTTCTCTGCAGAGTCCCAAAACAGGCGTTTTCAGTCCATTACCGGCATATGGAAGAAACAGCAGTAAGCACAGGGAAATATCTGCTTCTAAATCCAAAACGCAGCTATCTAACAGAACGGTTGTCAATGTGTGCACTCAACTTCCAGAGTTAAACCCGTGTGTGGATTCAGCAGTCTGCAAACACTTTCTCTGCAGAGTCCCAAAACAGGCGTTTTTCAGCCCATTACCGGAATATGGAAGAAACAGCAGTAAGCCCAGGGAAATATCTGCTTCTAAATCCAAAACGCAGCTATCTAACAGAACGGTTGTCAATGTGTGCACTCAACTTCCAGAGTTAAACCCATGTGTGGATTCAGCAGTCTGCAAACACTTTCTCTGCAGAGTCCCAAAACAGGCGTTTTCAGCCCATTACCGGCATATGGAAGAAACAGCAGTAAGCCCAGGGAAATATATGCTTCTAAATCCAAAACGCAGCTATCTAACAGAACGGTTGTCAATGTGTGCACTCAACTTCCCGAGTTAAACCCGTGTGTGGATTCAGCAGTCTGCAAACACTTTCTCTGCAGAGTCCCAAAACAGGCGTTTTCAGTCCATTACCGGCATATGGAAGAAACAACAGTAAGCACAGGGAAATATCTGCTTCTAAATCCAAAACGCAGCTATCTAACAGAACGGTTGTCAATGTGTGCACTCAACTTCCAGAGTTAAACCCGTGTGTGGATTCAGCAGTCTGCAAACACTTTCTCTGCAGAGTCCCAAAACAGGCGTTTTCAGCCCATTACCGGCATATGGAAGAAACAGCAGTAAGCACAGGGAAATATCTGATTCTAAATCCAAAACGCAGCTATCTAACAGAACGGTTGTCAATGTGTGCACTCAACTTCCAGAGTTAAACCCTTGTGTGGATTCAGCAGTCTGCAAACACTTTCTCTGCAGAGCCCCAAAACAGGCGTTTTCAGCCCATTACCGGCATATGGAAGAAACAGCAGTAAGCACAGGGAAATATCTGCTTCTAAATCCAAAACGCAGCTATCTAACAGAACGGTTGTCAATGTGTGCACTCAACTTCCAGAGTTAAACCCGTGTGTGGATTCAGCAGTCTGCAAACACTTTCTCTGCAGAGTCCCAAAACAGGCGTTTTCAGCCCATTACCGGCATATGGAAGAAACAGCAGTAAGCAGAGGGAAATATCTGCTTCTAAATCCAAAACGCAGCTATCTAACAGAACGGTTGTCAATGTGAGCACTCAACTTCCAGAGTTAAACCCGTGTGTGGATTCAGCAGTCTGCAAACACTTTCTCTGCAGAGTCCCAAAACAGGCGTTTTCAGCCCATTACCGGCATATGGAAGAAACAGCAGTAAGCACAGGGAAATATCTGCTTCTAAATCCAAAACGCAGCTATCTAACAGAACGGTTGTCAATGTGTGCACTCAACTTCCAGAGTTAAACCCGTGTGTGGATTCAGCAGTCTGCAAACATCTTCTCTGCAGAGTCCCAAAACAGGCGTTTTCAGCCCATTACCGGCATATGGAAGAAACAGCAGTAAGCACAGGGAAATATCTGCTTCTAAATCCAAAACGCAGCTATCTAACAGAACGGTTGTCAATGTGTGCACTCAACTTCCAGAGTTAAACCCGTGTGGGGATTCAGCAGTCTGCAAACATCTTCTCTGCAGAGTCCCAAAACAGGCGTTTTCAGCCCATTACCGGCATATGGAAGAAACAGCAGTAAGCCCAGGGAAATATCTGCTTCTAAATCCAAAACGCAGCTATCTAACAGAACGGTTGTCAATGTGTGCACTCAACTTCCAGAGTTAAACCCGTGTGTGGATTCAGCAGTCTGCAAACACTTTCTCTGCAGAGTCCCAAAACAGGCGTTTTCAGCCCATTACCGGCATATGGAAGAAACAGCAGTAAGCAGAGGGAAATATCTGCTTCTAAATCCAAAACGCAGCTATCTAACAGAACGGTTGTCAATGTGTGCACTCAACTTCCAGAGTTAAACCCGTGTGTGGATTCAGCAGTCTGCAAACACTTTCTCTGCAGAGCCCCAAAACAGGCGTTTTCAGCCCATTACCGGCATATGGAAGAAACAGCAGTCAGCCCAGGGAAATATCTGCTTCTAAATCCAAAACGCAGCTATCTAACAGAACGGTTGTCAATGTGTGCACTCAACTTCCAGAGTCAAACCCATGTGTGGATTCAGCAGTCTGCAAACACTTTCTCTGCAGAGTCCCAAAACAGGCGTTTTCAGCCCATTACCGGCATATGGAAGAAACAGCAGTAAGCCCAGGGAAATATATGCTTCTAAATCCAAAACGCAGCTATCTAACAGAACGGTTGTCAATGTGTGCACTCAGCTTCCAGAGTTAAACCCGTGTGTGGATTCAGCAGTCTGCAAACACTTTCTCTGCAGAGTCCCAAAACAGGCGTTTTCAGTCCATTACCGGCATATGGAAGAAACAGCAGTAAGCACAGGGAAATATCTGCTTCTAAATCCAAAACGCAGCTATCTAACAGAACGGTTGTCAATGTGTTCACTCAACTTCCAGAGTTAAACCCGTGTGTGGATTCAGCAGTCTGCAAACACTTTCTCTGCAGAGTCCCAAAACAGGCGTTTTCAGCCCATTACCGGCATATGGAAGAAACAGCAGTAAGCACAGGGAAATATCTGATTCTAAATCCAAAACGCAGCTATCTAACAGAACAGTTGTCAATGTGTGCACTCAACTTCCAGAGTTAAACCCGTGTGTGGATTCAGCAGTCTGCAAACACTTTCTCTGCAGAGTCCCAAAACAGGCGTTTTCAGCCCATTACCGGCATATGGAAGAAACAGCAGTAAGCACAGGGAAATATCTGCTTCTAAATCCAAAACGCAGCTATCTAACAGAACGGTTGTCAATGTGTGCACTCAACTTCCAGAGTTGAACCCGTGTGTGGATTCAGCAGTCTGCAAACACTTTCTCTGCAGAGCCCCAAAACAGGCGTTTTCAGCCCATTACCGGCATATGGAAGAAACAGCAGTAAGCACAGGGAAATATCTGCTTCTAAATCCAAAACGCAGCTATCTAACAGAACGGTTGTCAATGTGTGCACTCAACTTCCAGAGTTAAACCCGTGTGTGGATTCAGCAGTCTGCAAACACTTTCTCTGCAGAGTCCCAAAACAGGCGTTTTCAGCCCATTACCGGCATATGGAAGAAACAGCAGTAAGCAGAGGGAAATATCTGATTCTAAATCCAAAACGCAGCTATCTAACAGAACGGTTGACAATGTGTGCACTCACCTTCCAGAGTTAAACCCGTGTGTGGATTCAGCAGTCTGCAAACACTTTCTCTGCAGAGTCCCAAAACAGGCGTTTTCAGCCCATTACCGGCATATGGAAGAAACAGCAGTAAGCACAGGGAAATATCTGCTTCTAAATCCAAAACGCAGCTATCTAACAGAACGGTTTTCAATGTGTGCACTCAACTTCCAGAGTTAAACCCATGTGTGGATTCAGCAGTCTGCAAACACTTTCTCCGCAGAGTCCCAAAACAGGCGTTTTCAGCCCATTACCGGCATATGGAAGAAACAGCAGTAAGCCCAGGGAAATATCTGCTTCTAAATCCAAAACGCAGCTATCTAACAGAACGGTTGTCAATGTGTGCACTCAACTTCCAGAGTTAAACCCGTGTGTGGATTCAGCAGTCTGCAAACACTTTCTCTGCAGAGCCCCAAAACAGGCGTTTTCAGCCCATTACCGGCATATGGAAGAAACAGCAGTAAGCACAGGGAAATATCTGCTTCTAAATCCAAAACGCAGCTATCTAACAGAACGGTTGTCAATGTGTGCACTCAACTTCCAGAGTTAAACCCGTGTGTGGATTCAGCAGTCTGCAAACACTTTCTCTGCAGAGTCCCAAAACAGTCGTTTTCAGCTCATTACCGGCATATGGAAGAAACAGCAGTAAGCACAGGGAAATATCTGATTCTAAATCCAAAACGCAGCTATCTAACAGAACGGTTGTCAATGTGTGCACTCAACTTCCAGAGTTAAACCCGTGTGTGGATTCAGCAGTCTGCAAACACTTTCTCTGCAGAGTCCCAAAACAGGCATTTTCAGCCCATTACCGGCATATGGAAGAAACAGCAGTAAGCATAGGGAAATATCTGCTTATAAATCCAAAACGCAGCTATCTAACAGAACGGTTGTCAATGTGTGCACTCATCTTCCAGAGTTAAACCCGTGTGTGGATGCAGCAGTCTGCAAACACTTTCTCTGCAGAGTCCCAAAACAGGCGTTTTCAGCCCATTACCGGCATATGGAAGAAACAGCAGTAAGCACAGGGAAATATCTGCTTCTAAATCCAAAACGCAGCTATCTAACAGAACGGTTGTCAATGTGTGCACTCAACTTCCAGAGTTAAACCCGTGTGTGGATTCAGCAGTCTGCAAACACTTTCTCTGCAGTGTCCCAAAACAGGCGTTTTCAGCCCATTACCAGCATATGGAAGAAACAGCAGTAAGCACAGGGAAATATCTGCTTCTAAATCCAAAACGCAGCTATCTAACAGAACGGTTGTCAATGTGTGCACTCAACTTCCAGAGTTAAACCCATGTGTGGATTCAGCAGTCTGCAAACACTTTCTCTGCAGAGTCCCAAAACAGGCGTTTTCAGCCCATTACCGGCATATGGAAGAAACAGCAGTAAGCCCAGGGAAATATATGCTTCTAAATCCAAAACGCAGCTATCTAACAGAACGGTTGCCAATGTGTGCACTCAACTTCCAGAGTTAAACCCGTGTGTGGATTCAGCAGTCTGCAAACACTTTCTCTGCAGAGTCCCAAAACAGGCGTTTTCAGCCCATTACCGGCATATGGAAGAAACAGCAGTAAGCACAGGGAAATATCTGCTTCTAAATCCAAAACGCAGCTATCTAACAGAACGGTTGTCAATGTGTGCACTCAACTTCCAGAGTTAAACCCGTGTGTGGATTCAGCAGTCTGCAAACACTTTCTCTGCAGAGCCCCAAAACAGGCGTTTTCAGCCCATTACCGGCATATGGAAGAAACAGCAGTAAGCACAGGGAAATATCTGCTTCTAAATCCAAAACGCAGCTATCTAACAGAACGGTTGTCAATGTGTGCACTCAACTTCCAGAGTTAAACCCGTGTGTGGATTCAGCAGTCTGCAAACACTTTCTCTGCAGAGTCCCAAAACAGGCGTTTTCAGCCCATTACCGGCATATGGAAGAAACAGCAGTAAGCACAGGGAAATATCTGCTTCTAAATCCAAAACGCAGCTATCTAACAGAACGGTTGTCAATGTGAGCACTCAACTTCCAGAGTTAAACCCGTGTGTGGATTCAGCAGTCTGCAAACACTTTCTCTGCAGAGTCCCAAAACAGGCGTTTTCAGCCCATTACCGGCATATGGAAGAAACAGCAGTAAGCACAGGGAAATATCTGCTTCTAAATCCAAAACGCAGCTATCTAACAGAACGGTTGTCAATGTGTGCACTCAACTTCCAGAGTTAAACCCGTGTGTGGATTCAGCAGTCTGCAAACATCTTCTCTGCAGAGTCCCAAAACAGGCGTTTTCAGCCCATTACCGGCATATGGAAGAAACAGCAGTAAGCACAGGGAAATATCTGCTTCTAAATCCAAAACGCAGCTATCTAACAGAACGGTTGTCAATGTGTGCACTCAACTTCCAGAGTTAAACCCGTGTGGGGATTCAGCAGTCTGCAAACATCTTCTCTGCAGAGTCCCAAAACAGGCGTTTTCAGCCCATTACCGGCATATGGAAGAAACAGTTGTAAGCCCAGGGAAATATCTGCTTCTAAATCCAAAACGCAGCTATCTAACAGAACGGTTGTCAATGTGTGCACTCAACTTCCAGAGTTAAACCCGTGTGTGGATTCAGCAGTCTGCAAACACTTTCTCTGCAGAGTCCCAAAACAGGCGTTTTCAGCCCATTACCGGCATATGGAAGAAACAGCAGTAAGCAGAGGGAAATATCTGCTTCTAAATCCAAAACGCAGCTATCTAACAGAACGGTTGTCAATGTGTGCACTCAACTTCCAGAGTTAAACCCGTGTGGGGATTCAGCAGTCTGCAAACATCTTCTCTGCAGAGTCCCAAAACAGGCGTTTTCAGCCCATTACCGGCATATGGAAGAAACAGTTGTAAGCCCAGGGAAATATCTGCTTCTAAATCCAAAACGCAGCTATCTAACAGAACGGTTGTCAATGTGTGCACTCAACTTCCAGAGTTAAACCCGTGTGTGGATTCAGCAGTCTGCAAACACTTTCTCTGCAGAGCCCCAAAACAGGCGTTTTCAGCCCATTACCGGCATATGGAAGAAACAGCAGTCAGCCCAGGGAAATATCTGCTTCTAAATCCAAAACGCAGCTATCTAACAGAACGGTTGTCAATGTGTGCACTCAACTTCCAGAGTCAAACCCATGTGTGGATTCAGCAGTCTGCAAACACTTTCTCTGCAGAGTCCCAAAACAGGCGTTTTCAGCCCATTACCGGCATATGGAAGAAACAGCAGTAAGCCCAGGGAAATATATGCTTCTAAATCCAAAACGCAGCTATCTAACAGAACGGTTGTCAATGTGTGCACTCAACTTCTAGAGTTAAACCCGTGTGTGGATTCAGCAGTCTGCAAACACTTTCTCTGCAGAGTCCCAAAACAGGCGTTTTCAGTCCATTACCGGCATATGGAAGAAACAGCAGTAAGAACAGGGAAATATCTGCTTCTAAATCCAAAACGCAGCTATCTAACAGAACGGTTGTCAATGTGTGCACTCAACTTCCAGAGTTAAACCCGTGTGTGGATTCAGCAGTCTGCAAACACTTTCTCTGCAGAGTCCCAAAACAGGCGTTTTCAGCCCATTACCGGCATATGGAAGAAACAGCAGTAAGCACAGGGAAATATCTGATTCTAAATCCAAAACGCAGCTATCTAACAGAACAGTTGTCAATGTGTGCACTCAACTTCCAGAGTTAAACCCGTGTGTGGATTCAGCAGTCTGCAAACACTTTCTCTGCAGAGTCCCAAAACAGGCGTTTTCAGCCCATTACCGGCATATGGAAGAAACAGCAGTAAGCACAGGGAAATATCTGCTTCTAAATCCAAAACGCAGCTATCTAACAGAACGGTTGTCAATGTGTGCACTCAACTTCCAGAGTTGAACCCGTGTGTGGATTCAGCAGTCTGCAAACACTTTCTCTGCAGAGCCCCAAAACAGGCGTTTTCAGCCCATTACCGGCATATGGAAGAAACAGCAGTAAGCACAGGGAAATATCTGCTTCTAAATCCAAAACGCAGCTATCTAACAGAACGGTTGTCAATGTGTGCACTCAACTTCCAGAGTTAAACCCGTGTGTGGATTCAGCAGTCTGCAAACACTTTCTCTGCAGAGTCCCAAAACAGGCGTTTTCAGCCCATTACCGGCATATGGAAGAAACAGCAGTAAGCACAGGGAAATATCTGATTCTAAATCCAAAACGCAGCTATCTAACAGAACGGTTGTCAATGTGTGCACTCAACTTCCAGAGTTAAACCCGTGTGTGGATTCAGCAGTCTGCAAACACTTTCTCTGCAGAGTCCCAAAACAGGCATTTTCAGCCCATTACCGGCTTATGGAAGAAACAGCAGTAAGCACAGGGAAATATCTGCTTCTAAATCCAAAACGCAGCTATCTAACAGAACGGTTGTCAATGTGTGCACTCATCTTCCAGAGTTAAACCCGTGTGTGGATGCAGCAGTCTGCAAACACTTTCTCTGCAGAGTCCCAAAACAGGCGTTTTCAGCCCATTACCGGCATATGGAAGAAACAGCAGTAAGCCCAGGGAAATATCTGCTTCTAAATCCAAAACGCAGCTATCTAACAGAACGGTTGTCAATGTGTGCACTCAACTTCCAGAGTTAAACCCGTGTGTGGATTCAGCAGTCTGCAAACACTTTCTCTGCAGAGTCCCAAAACAGGCGTTTTCAGCCCATTACCGGCATATGGAAGAAACAGCAGTAAGCAGAGGGAAATATCTGCTTCTAAATCCAAAACGCAGCTATCTAACAGAACGGTTGTCAATGTGTGCACTCAACTTCCAGAGTTAAACCCTTGTGTGGATTCAGCAGTCTGCAAACACTTTCTCTGCAGAGCCCCAAAACAGGCGTTTTCAGCCCATTACCGGCATATGGAAGAAACAGCAGTAAGCACAGGGAAATATCTGCTTCTAAATCCAAAACGCAGCTATCTAACAGAACGGTTGTCAATGTGTGCACTCAACTTCCAGAGTTAAACCCGTGTGTGGATTCAGCAGTCTGCAAACACTTTCTCTGCAGAGTCCCAAAACAGGCGTTTTCAGCCCATTACCGGCATATGGAAGAAACAGCAGTAAGCACAGGGAAATATCTGCTTCTAAATCCAAAACGCAGCTATCTAACAGAACGGTTGTCAATGTGAGCACTCAACTTCCAGAGTTAAACCCGTGTGTGGATTCAGCAGTCTGCAAACACTTTCTCTGCAGAGTCCCAAAACAGGCGTTTTCAGCCCATTACCGGCATATGGAAGAAACAGCAGTAAGCACAGGGAAATATCTGATTCTAAATCCAAAACGCAGCTATCTAACAGAACGGTTGTCAATGTGTGCACTCAACTTCCAGAGTTAAACCCGTGTGTGGATTAAGCAGTCTGCAAACACTTTCTCTGCAGAGTCCCAAAACAGGTATTTTCAGCCCATTACCGGCATATGGAAGAAACAGCAGTAAGCATAGGGAAATATCTGCTTATAAATCCAAAACGCAGCTATCTAACAGAACGGTTGTCAATGTGTGCACTCATCTTCCAGAGTTAAACCCGTGTGTGGATGCAGCAGTCTGCAAACACTTTCTCTGCAGAGTCCCAAAACAGGCGTTTTCAGCCCATTACCGGCATATGGAAGAAACAGCAGTAAGCACAGGGAAATATCTGCTTCTAAATCCAAAACGCAGCTATCTAACAGAACGGTTGTCAATGTGTGCACTCAACTTCCAGAGTTAAACCCATGTGTGGATTCAGCAGTCTGCAAACACTTTCTCCGCAGAGTCCCAAAACAGGCGTTTTCAGCCCATTACCGGCATATGGAAGAAACAGCAGTAAGCCCAGGGAAATATCTGCTTCTAAATCCAAAACGCAGCTATCTAACAGAACGGTTGTCAATGTGTGCACTCAACTTCCAGAGTTAAACCCGTGTGTGGATTCAGCAGTCTGCAAACACTTTCTCTGCAGAGTCCCAAAACAGGCGTTTTCAGCCCATTACCGGCATATGGAAGAAACAGCAGTAAGCCCAGGGAAATATATGCTTCTAAATCCAAAACGCAGCTATCTAACAGAACGGTTGTCAATGTGTGCACTCAACTTCCCGAGTTAAACCCGTGTGTGGATTCAGCAGTCTGCAAACACTTTCTCTGCAGAGTCCCAAAACAGGCGTTTTCAGTCCATTACCGGCATATGGAAGAAACAGCAGTAAGCACAGGGAAATATCTGCTTCTAAATCCAAAACGCAGCTATCTAACAGAACGGTTGTCAATGTGTGCACTCAACTTCCAGAGTTAAACCCGTGTGTGGATTCAGCAGTCTGCAAACACTTTCTCTGCAGAGTCCCAAAACAGGCGTTTTCAGCCCATTACCGGCATATGGAAGAAACAGCAGTAAGCACAGGGAAATATCTGCTTCTAAATCCAAAACGCAGCTATCTAACAGAACGGTTGCCAATGTGTGCACTCAACTTCCAGAGTTAAACCCGTGTGTGGATTCAGCAGTCTGCAAACACTTTCTCTGCAGAGTCCCAAAACAGGCGTTTTCAGCCCATTACCGGCATATGGAAGAAACAGCAGTAAGCACAGGGAAATATCTGCTTCTTAATCCAAAACGCAGCTATCTAACAGAACGGTTGTCAATGTGTGCACTCAACTTCCAGAGTTAAACCCTTGTGTGGATTCAGCAGTCTGCAAACACTTTCTCTGCAGAGCCCCAAAACAGGCGTTTTCAGCCCATTACCGGCATATGGAAGAAACAGCAGTAAGCACAGGGAAATATCTGCTTCTAAATCCAAAACGCAGCTATCTAACAGAACGGTTGTCAATGTGTGCACTCAACTTCCAGAGTTAAACCCGTGTGTGGATTCAGCAGTCTGCAAACACTTTCTCTGCAGAGTCCCAAAACAGGCGTTTTCAGCCCATTACCGGCATATGGAAGAAACAGCAGTAAGCACAGGGAAATATCTGCTTCTAAATCCAAAACGCAGCTATCTAACAGAACGGTTGTCAATGTGAGCACTCAACTTCCAGAGTTAAACCCGTGTGTGGATTCAGCAGTCTGCAAACACTTTCTCTGCAGAGTCCCAAAACAGGCGTTTTCAGCCCATTACCGGCATATGGAAGAAACAGCAGTAAGCACAGGGAAATATCTGCTTCTAAATCCAAAACGCAGCTATCTAACAGAACGGTTGTCAATGTGTGCACTCAACTTCCAGAGTTAAACCCGTGTGTGGATTCAGCAGTCTGCAAACATCTTCTCTGCAGAGTCCCAAAACAGGCGTTTTCAGCCCATTACCGGCATATGGAAGAAACAGCAGTAAGCACAGGGAAATATCTGCTTCTAAATCCAAAACGCAGCTATCTAACAGAACGGTTGTCAATGTGTGCACTCAACTTCCAGAGTTAAACCCGTGTGGGGATTCAGCAGTCTGCAAACATCTTCTCTGCAGAGTCCCAAAACAAGCGTTTTCAGCCCATTACCGGCATATGGAAGAAACAGCAGTAAGCCCAGGGAAATATCTGCTTCTAAATCCAAAACGCAGCTATCTAACAGAACGGTTGTCAATGTGTGCACTCAACTTCCAGAGTTAAACCCGTGTGTGGATTCAGCAGTCTGCAAACACTTTCTCTGCAGAGTCCCAAAACAGGCGTTTTCAGCCCATTACCGGCATATGGAAGAAACAGCAGTAAGCAGAGGGAAATATCTGCTTCTAAATCCAAAACGCAGCTATCTAACAGAACGGTTGTCAATGTGTGCACTCAACTTCCAGAGTTAAACCCGTGTGTGGATTCAGCAGTCTGCAAACACTTTCTCTGCAGAGCCCCAAAACAGGCGTTTTCAGCCCATTACCGGCATATGGAAGAAACAGCAGTCAGCCCAGGGAAATATCTGCTTCTAAATCCAAAACGCAGCTATCTAACAGAACGGTTGTCAATGTGTGCACTCAACTTCCAGAGTCAAACCCATGTGTGGATTCAGCAGTCTGCAAACACTTTCTCTGCAGAGTCCCAAAACAGGCGTTTTCAGCCCATTACCGGCATATGGAAGAAACAGCAGTAAGCCCAGGGAAATATATGCTTCTAAATCCAAAACGCAGCTATCTAACAGAACGGTTGTCAATGTGTGCACTCAACTTCCAGAGTTAAAACCGTGTGTGGATTCAGCAGTCTGCAAACACTTTCTCTGCAGAGTCCCAAAACAGGCGTTTTCAGTCCATTACCGGCATATGGAAGAAACAGCAGTAAGCACAGGGAAATATCTGCTTCTAAATCCAAAACGCAGCTATCTAACAGAACGGTTGTCAATGTGTGCACTCAACTTCCAGAGTTAAACCCGTGTGTGGATTCAGCAGTCTGCAAACACTTTCTCTGCAGAGTCCCAAAACAGGCGTTTTCAGCCCATTACCGGCATATGGAAGAAACAGCAGTAAGCACAGGGAAATATCTGCTTCTAAATCCAAAACGCAGCTATCTAACAGAACGGTTGTCAATGTGTGCACTCAACTTCCAGAGTTAAACCCGTGTGTGGATTCAGCAGTCTGCAAACATCTTCTCTGCAGAGTCCCAAAACAGGCGTTTTCAGCCCATTACCGGCATATGGAAGAAACAGCAGTAAGCACAGGGAAATATCTGCTTCTAAATCCAAAACGCAGCTATCTAACAGAACGGTTGTCAATGTGTGCACTCAACTTCCAGAGTTAAACCCGTGTGGGGATTCAGCAGTCTGCAAACATCTTCTCTGCAGAGTCCCAAAACAGGCGTTTTCAGCCCATTACCGGCATATGGAAGAAACAGCAGTAAGCCCAGGGAAATATCTGCTTCTAAATCCAAAACGCAGCTATCTAACAGAACGGTTGTCAATGTGTGCACTCAACTTCCAGAGTTAAACCCGCGTGTGGATTCAGCAGTCTGCAAACACTTTCTCTGCAGAGTCCCAAAACAGGCGTTTTCAGCCCATTACCGGCATATGGAAGAAACAGCAGTAAGCAGAGGGAAATATCTGCTTCTAAATCCAAAACGCAGCTATCTAACAGAACGGTTGTCAATGTGTGCACTCAACTTCCAGAGTTAAACCCGTGTGTGGATTCAGCAGTCTGCAAACACTTTCTCTGCAGAGCCCCAAAACAGGCGTTTTCAGCCCATTACCGGCATATGGAAGAAACAGCAGTCAGCCCAGGGAAATATCTGCTTCTAAATCCAAAACGCAGCTATCTAACAGAACGGTTGTCAATGTGTGCACTCAACTTCCAGAGTCAAACCCATGTGTGGATTCAGCAGTCTGCAAACACTTTCTCTGCAGAGTCCCAAAACAGGCGTTTTCAGCCCATTACCGGCATATGGAAGAAACAGCAGTAAGCCCAGGGAAATATATGCTTCTAAATCCAAAACGCAGCTATCTAACAGAACGGTTGTCAATGTGTGCACTCAACTTCCAGAGTTAAACCCGTGTGTGGATTCAGCAGTCTGCAAACACTTTCTCTGCAGAGTCCCAAAACAGGCGTTTTCAGCCCATTACCGGCATATGGAAGAAACAGCAGTAAGCACAGGGAAATATCTGCTTCTAAATCCAAAACGCAGCTATCTAACAGAACGGTTGTCAATGTGTGCACTCAACTTCCAGAGTTGAACCCGTGTGTGGATTCAGCAGTCTGCAAACACTTTCTCTGCAGAGTCCCAAAACAGGCGTTTTCAGCCCATTACCGGCATATGGAAGAAACAGCAGTAAGCACAGGGAAATATCTGCTTCTAAATCCAAAACGCAGCTATCTAACAGAACGGTTGTCAATGTGTGCACTCAACTTCCAGAGTTAAACCCGTGTGTGGATTCAGCAGTCTGCAAACACTTTCTCTGCAGAGTCCCAAAACAGGCGTTTTCAGCCCATTACCGGCATATGGAAGAAACAGCAGTAAGCACAGGGAAATATCTGCTTCTAAATCCAAAACGCAGCTATCTAACAGAACGGTTGTCAATGTGTGCACTCAACTTCCAGAGTTAAACCCTTGTGTGGATTCAGCAGTCTGCAAACACTTTCTCTGCAGAGCCCCAAAACAGGCGTTTTCAGCCCATTACCGGCATATGGAAGAAACAGCAGTAAGCACAGGGAAATATCTGCTTCTAAATCCAAAACGCAGCTATCTAACAGAACGGTTGTCAATGTGTGCACTCAACTTCCAGAGTTAAACCCGTGTGTGGATTCAGCAGTCTGCAAACACTTTCTCTGCAGAGTCCCAAAACAGGCGTTTTCAGCCCATTACCGGCATATGGAAGAAACAGCAGTAAGCACAGGGAAATATCTGCTTCTAAATCCAAAACGCAGCTATCTAACAGAACGGTTGTCAATGTGTGCACTCAACTTCCAGAGTTGAACCCGTGTGTGGATTCAGCAGTCTGCAAACACTTTCTCTGCAGAGTCCCAAAACAGGCGTTTTCAGCCCATTACCGGCATATGGAAGAAACAGCAGTAAGCACAGGGAAATATCTGCTTCTAAATCCAAAACGCAGCTATCTAACAGAACGGTTGTCAATGTGTGCACTCAACTTCCAGAGTTAAACCCGTGTGTGGATTCAGCAGTCTGCAAACATCTTCTCTGCAGAGTCCCAAAACAGGCGTTTTCAGCCCATTACCGGCATATGGAAGAAACAGCAGTAAGCACAGGGAAATATCTGCTTCTAAATCCAAAACGCAGCTATCTAACAGAACGGTTGTCAATGTGTGCACTCAACTTCCAGAGTTAAACCCGTGTGGGGATTCAGCAGTCTGCAAACATCTTCTCTGCAGAGTCCCAAAACAGGCGTTTTCAGCCCATTACCGGCATATGGAAGAAACAGCAGTAAGCCCAGGGAAATATCTGCTTCTAAATCCAAAACGCAGCTATCTAACAGAACGGTTGTCAATGTGTGCACTCAACTTCCAGAGTTAAACCCGTGTGTGGATTCAGCAGTCTGCAAACACTTTCTCTGCAGAGCCCCAAAACAGGCGTTTTCAGCCCATTACCGGCATATGGAAGAAACAGCAGTAAGCACAGGGAAATATCTGCTTCTAAATCCAAAACGCAGCTATCTAACAGAACGGTTGTCAATGTGTGCACTCAACTTCCAGAGTTAAACCCGTGTGTGGATTCAGCAGTCTGCAAACATCTTCTCTGCAGAGTCCCAAAACAGGCGTTTTCAGCCCATTACCGGCATATGGAAGAAACAGCAGTAAGCACAGGGAAATATCTGCTTCTAAATCCAAAACGCAGCTATCTAACAGAACGGTTGTCAATGTGTGCACTCAACTTCCAGAGTTAAACCCGTGTGTGGATTCAGCAGTCTGCAAACACTTTCTCTGCAGAGCCCCAAAACAGGCGTTTTCAGCCCATTACCGGCATATGGAAGAAACAGCAGTAAGCACAGGGAAATATCTGCTTCTAAATCCAAAACGCAGCTATCTAACAGAACGGTTGTCAATGTGTGCACTCAACTTCCAGAGTTAAACCCGTGTGTGGATTCAGCAGTCTGCAAACATCTTCTCTGCAGAGTCCCAAAACAGGCGTTTTCAGCCCATTACCGGCATATGGAAGAAACAGCAGTAAGCACAGGGAAATATCTGCTTCTAAATCCAAAACGCAGCTATCTAACAGAACGGTTGTCAATGTGTGCACTCAACTTCCAGAGTTAAACCCGTGTGGGGATTCAGCAGTCTGCAAACATCTTCTCTGCAGAGTCCCAAAACAGGCGTTTTCAGCCCATTACCGGCATATGGAAGAAACAGCAGTAAGCCCAGGGAAATATCTGCTTCTAAATCCAAAACGCAGCTATCTAACAGAACGGTTGTCAATGTGTGCACTCAACTTCCAGAGTTAAACCCGTGTGTGGATTCAGCAGTCTGCAAACACTTTCTCTGCAGAGTCCCAAAACAGGTGTTTTCAGCCCATTACCGGCATATGGAAGAAACAGCAGTAAGCAGAGGGAAATATCTGCTTCTAAATCCAAAACGCAGCTATCTAACAGAACGGTTGTCAATGTGTGCACTCAACTTCCAGAGTTAAACCCGTGTGTGGATTCAGCAGTCTGCAAACACTTTCTCTGCAGAGCCCCAAAACAGGCGTTTTCAGCCCATTACCGGGATATGGAAGAAACAGCAGTCAGCCCAGGGAAATATCTGCTTCTAAATCCAAAACGCAGCTATCTAACAGAACGGTTGTCAATGTGTGCACTCAACTTCCAGAGTCAAACCCATGTGTGGATTCAGCAGTCTGCAAACACTTTCTCTGCAGAGTCCCAAAACAGGCGTTTTCAGCCCATTACCGGCATATGGAAGAAACAGCAGTAAGCCCAGGGAAATATATGCTTCTAAATCCAAAACGCAGCTATCTAACAGAACGGTTGTCAATGTGTGCACTCAACTTCCAGAGTTAAACCCGTGTGTGGATTCAGCAGTCTGCAAACACTTTCTCTGCAGAGTCCCAAAACAGGCGTTTTCAGTCCATTACCGGCATATGGAAGAAACAGCAGTAAGCACAGGGAAATATCTGCTTCTAAATCCAAAACGCAGCTATCTAACAGAACGGTTGTCAATGTGTTCACTCAACTTCCAGAGTTAAACCCGTGTGTGGATTCAGCAGTCTGCAAACACTTTCTCTGCAGAGTCCCAAAACAGGCGTTTTCAGCCCATTACCGGCATATGGAAGAAACAGCAGTAAGCACAGGGAAATATCTGATTGTAAATCCAAAACGCAGCTATCTAACAGAACAGTTGTCAATGTGTGCACTCAACTTCCAGAGTTAAACCCGTGTGTGGATTCAGCAGTCTGCAAACACTTTCTCTGCAGAGTCCCAAAACAGGCGTTTTCAGCCCATTACCGGCATACGGAAGAAACAGCAGTAAGCACAGGGAAATATCTGCTTCTAAATCCAAAACGCAGCTATCTAACAGAACGGTTGTCAATGTGTGCACTCAACTTCCAGAGTTGAACCCGTGTGTGGATTCAGCAGTCTGCAAACACTTTGTCTGCAGAGCCCCAAAACAGGCGTTTTCAGCCCATTACCGGCATATGGAAGAAACAGCAGTAAGCACAGGGAAATATCTGCTTCTAAATCCAAAACGCAGCTATCTAACAGAACGGTTGTCAATGTGTGCACTCAACTTCCAGAGTTAAACCCGTGTGTGGATTCAGCAGTCTGCAAACACTTTCTCTGCAGAGTCCCAAAACAGGCGTTTTCAGCCCATTACCGGCATATGGAAGAAACAGCAGTAAGCACAGGGAAATATCTGCTTCTAAATCCAAAACGCAGCTATCTAACAGAACGGTTGTCAATGTGAGCACTCAACTTCCAGAGTTAAACCCGTGTGTGGATTCAGCAGTCTGCAAACACTTTCTCTGCAGAGTCCCAAAACAGGCGTTTTCAGCCCATTACCGGCATATGGAAGAAACAGCAGTAAGCACAGGGAAATATCTGCTTCTAAATCCAAAACGCAGCTATCTAACAGAACGGTTGTCAATGTGTGCACTCAACTTCCAGAGTTAAACCCGTGTGTGGATTCAGCAGTCTGCAAACATCTTCTCTGCAGAGTCCCAAAACAGGCGTTTTCAGCCCATTACCGGCATATGGAAGAAACAGCAGTAAGCACAGGGAAATATCTGCTTCTAAATCCAAAACGCAGCTATCTAACAGAACGGTTGTCAATGTGTGCACTCAACTTCCAGAGTTCAACCCGTGTGGGGATTCAGCAGTCTGCAAACATCTTCTCTGCAGAGTCCCAAAACAGGCGTTTTCAGCCCATTACCGGCATATGGAAGAAACAGCAGTAAGCCCAGGGAAATATCTGCTTCTAAATCCAAAACGCAGCTATCTAACAGAACGGTTGTCAATGTGTGCACTCAACTTCCAGAGTTAAACCCGTGTGTGGATTCAGCAGTCTGCAAACACTTTCTCTGCAGAGTCCCAAAACAGGCGTTTTCAGCCCATTACCGGCATATGGAAGAAACAGCAGTAAGCAGAGGGAAATATCTGCTTCTAAATCCAAAACGCAGCTATCTAACAGAACGGTTGTCAATGTGTGCACTCAACTTCCAGAGTTAAACCCGTGTGTGGATTCAGCAGTCTGCAAACACTTTCTCTGCAGAGCCCCAAAACAGGCGTTTTCAGCCCATTACCGGCATATGGAAGAAACAGCAGTCAGCCCAGGGAAATATCTGCTTCTAAATCCAAAACGCAGCTATCTAACAGAACGGTTGTCAATGTGTGCACTCAACTTCCAGAGTCAAACCCATGTGTGGATTCAGCAGTCTGCAAACACTTTCTCTGCAGAGTCCCAAAACAGGCGTTTTCAGCCCATTACCGGCATATGGAAGAAACAGCAGTAAGCCCAGGGAAATATATGCTTCTAAATCCAAAACGCAGCTATCTAACAGAACGGTTGTCAATGTGTGCACTCAACTTCCAGAGTTAAAACCGTGTGTGGATTCAGCAGTCTGCAAACACTTTCTCTGCAGAGTCCCAAAACAGGCGTTTTCAGTCCATTACCGGCATATGGAAGAAACAGCAGTAAGCACAGGGAAATATCTGCTTCTAAATCCAAAACGCAGCTATCTAACAGAACGGTTGTCAATGTGTGCACTCAACTTCCAGAGTTAAACCCGTGTGTGGATTCAGCAGTCTGCAAACACTTTCTCTGCAGAGTCCCAAAACAGGCGTTTTCAGCCCATTACCGGCATATGGAAGAAACAGCAGTAAGCACAGGGAAATATCTGCTTCTAAATCCAAAACGCAGCTATCTAACAGAACGGTTGTCAATGTGTGCACTCAACTTCCAGAGTTAAACCCGTGTGTGGATTCAGCAGTCTGCAAACATCTTCTCTGCAGAGTCCCAAAACAGGCGTTTTCAGCCCATTACCGGCATATGGAAGAAACAGCAGTAAGCACAGGGAAATATCTGCTTCTAAATCCAAAACGCAGCTATCTAACAGAACGGTTGTCAATGTGTGCACTCAACTTCCAGAGTTAAACCCGTGTGGGGATTCAGCAGTCTGCAAACATCTTCTCTGCAGAGTCCCAAAACAGGCGTTTTCAGCCCATTACCGGCATATGGAAGAAACAGCAGTAAGCCCAGGGAAATATCTGCTTCTAAATCCAAAACGCAGCTATCTAACAGAACGGTTGTCAATGTGTGCACTCAACTTCCAGAGTTAAACCCGTGTGTGGATTCAGCAGTCTGCAAACACTTTCTCTGCAGAGTCCCAAAACAGGCGTTTTCAGCCCATTACCGGCATATGGAAGAAACAGCAGTAAGCAGAGGGAAATATCTGCTTCTAAATCCAAAACGCAGCTATCTAACAGAACGGTTGTCAATGTGTGCACTCAACTTCCAGAGTTAAACCCGTGTGTGGATTCAGCAGTCTGCAAACACTTTCTCTGCAGAGCCCCAAAACAGGCGTTTTCAGCCCATTACCGGCATATGGAAGAAACAGCAGTCAGCCCAGGGAAATATCTGCTTCTAAATCCAAAACGCAGCTATCTAACAGAACGGTTGTCAATGTGTGCACTCAACTTCCAGAGTCAAACCCATGTGTGGATTCAGCAGTCTGCAAACACTTTCTCTGCAGAGTCCCAAAACAGGCGTTTTCAGCCCATTACCGGCATATGGAAGAAACAGCAGTAAGCCCAGGGAAATATATGCTTCTAAATCCAAAACGCAGCTATCTAACAGAACGGTTGTCAATGTGTGCACTCAACTTCCAGAGTTAAACCCGTGTGTGGATTCAGCAGTCTGCAAACACTTTCTCTGCAGAGTCCCAAAACAGGCGTTTTCAGTCCATTACCGGCATATGGAAGAAACAGCAGTAAGCACAGGGAAATATCTGCTTCTAAATCCAAAACGCAGCTATCTAACAGAACGGTTGTCAATGTGTTCACTCAACTTCCAGAGTTAAACCCGTGTGTGGATTCAGCAGTCTGCAAACACTTTCTCTGCAGAGTCCCAAAACAGGCGTTTTCAGCCCATTACCGGCATATGGAAGAAACAGCAGTAAGCACAGGGAAATATCTGATTCTAAATCCAAAACGCAGCTATCTAACAGAACAGTTGTCAATGTGTGCACTCAACTTCCAGAGTTAAACCCGTGTGTGGATTCAGCAGTCTGCAAACACTTTCTCTGCAGAGTCCCAAAACAGGCGTTTTCAGCCCATTACCGGCATATGGAAGAAACAGCAGTAAGCACAGGGAAATATCTGCTTCTAAATCCAAAACGCAGCTATCTAACAGAACGGTTGTCAATGTGTGCACTCAACTTCCAGAGTTGAACCCGTGTGTGGATTCAGCAGTCTGCAAACACTTTCTCTGCAGAGTCCCAAAACAGGCGTTTTCAGCCCATTACCGGCATATGGAAGAAACAGCAGTAAGCACAGGGAAATATCTGCTTCTAAATCCAAAACGCAGCTATCTAACAGAACGGTTGTCAATGTGTGCACTCAACTTCCAGAGTTAAACCCGTGTGTGGATTCAGCAGTCTGCAAACACTTTCTCTGCAGAGTCCCAAAACAGGCGTTTTCAGCCCATTACCGGCATATGGAAGAAACAGCAGTAAGCACAGGGAAATATCTGCTTCTAAATCCAAAACGCAGCTATCTAACAGAACGGTTGTCAATGTGTGCACTCAACTTCCAGAGTTAAACCCTTGTGTGGATTCAGCAGTCTGCAAACACTTTCTCTGCAGAGCCCCAAAACAGGCGTTTTCAGCCCATTACCGGCATATGGAAGAAACAGCAGTAAGCACAGGGAAATATCTGCTTCTAAATCCAAAACGCAGCTATCTAACAGAACGGTTGTCAATGTGTGCACTCAACTTCCAGAGTTAAACCCGTGTGTGGATTCAGCAGTCTGCAAACACTTTCTCTGCAGAGTCCCAAAACAGGCGTTTTCAGCCCATTACCGGCATATGGAAGAAACAGCAGTAAGCACAGGGAAATATCTGCTTCTAAATCCAAAACGCAGCTATCTAACAGAACGGTTGTCAATGTGTGCACTCAACTTCCAGAGTTGAACCCGTGTGTGGATTCAGCAGTCTGCAAACACTTTCTCTGCAGAGTCCCAAAACAGGCGTTTTCAGCCCATTACCGGCATATGGAAGAAACAGCAGTAAGCACAGGGAAATATCTGCTTCTAAATCCAAAACGCAGCTATCTAACAGAACGGTTGTCAATGTGTGCACTCAACTTCCAGAGTTAAACCCGTGTGTGGATTCAGCAGTCTGCAAACATCTTCTCTGCAGAGTCCCAAAACAGGCGTTTTCAGCCCATTACCGGCATATGGAAGAAACAGCAGTAAGCACAGGGAAATATCTGCTTCTAAATCCAAAACGCAGCTATCTAACAGAACGGTTGTCAATGTGTGCACTCAACTTCCAGAGTTAAACCCGTGTGGGGATTCAGCAGTCTGCAAACATCTTCTCTGCAGAGTCCCAAAACAGGCGTTTTCAGCCCATTACCGGCATATGGAAGAAACAGCAGTAAGCCCAGGGAAATATCTGCTTCTAAATCCAAAACGCAGCTATCTAACAGAACGGTTGTCAATGTGTGCACTCAACTTCCAGAGTTAAACCCGTGTGTGGATTCAGCAGTCTGCAAACACTTTCTCTGCAGAGCCCCAAAACAGGCGTTTTCAGCCCATTACCGGCATATGGAAGAAACAGCAGTAAGCACAGGGAAATATCTGCTTCTAAATCCAAAACGCAGCTATCTAACAGAACGGTTGTCAATGTGTGCACTCAACTTCCAGAGTTAAACCCGTGTGTGGATTCAGCAGTCTGCAAACATCTTCTCTGCAGAGTCCCAAAACAGGCGTTTTCAGCCCATTACCGGCATATGGAAGAAACAGCAGTAAGCACAGGGAAATATCTGCTTCTAAATCCAAAACGCAGCTATCTAACAGAACGGTTGTCAATGTGTGCACTCAACTTCCAGAGTTAAACCCGTGTGTGGATTCAGCAGTCTGCAAACACTTTCTCTGCAGAGCCCCAAAACAGGCGTTTTCAGCCCATTACCGGCATATGGAAGAAACAGCAGTAAGCACAGGGAAATATCTGCTTCTAAATCCAAAACGCAGCTATCTAACAGAACGGTTGTCAATGTGTGCACTCAACTTCCAGAGTTAAACCCGTGTGTGGATTCAGCAGTCTGCAAACATCTTCTCTGCAGAGTCCCAAAACAGGCGTTTTCAGCCCATTACCGGCATATGGAAGAAACAGCAGTAAGCACAGGGAAATATCTGCTTCTAAATCCAAAACGCAGCTATCTAACAGAACGGTTGTCAATGTGTGCACTCAACTTCCAGAGTTAAACCCGTGTGGGGATTCAGCAGTCTGCAAACATCTTCTCTGCAGAGTCCCAAAACAGGCGTTTTCAGCCCATTACCGGCATATGGAAGAAACAGCAGTAAGCCCAGGGAAATATCTGCTTCTAAATCCAAAACGCAGCTATCTAACAGAACGGTTGTCAATGTGTGCACTCAACTTCCAGAGTTAAACCCGTGTGTGGATTCAGCAGTCTGCAAACACTTTCTCTGCAGAGTCCCAAAACAGGTGTTTTCAGCCCATTACCGGCATATGGAAGAAACAGCAGTAAGCAGAGGGAAATATCTGCTTCTAAATCCAAAACGCAGCTATCTAACAGAACGGTTGTCAATGTGTGCACTCAACTTCCAGAGTTAAACCCGTGTGTGGATTCAGCAGTCTGCAAACACTTTCTCTGCAGAGCCCCAAAACAGGCGTTTTCAGCCCATTACCGGCATATGGAAGAAACAGCAGTCAGCCCAGGGAAATATCTGCTTCTAAATCCAAAACGCAGCTATCTAACAGAACGGTTGTCAATGTGTGCACTCAACTTCCAGAGTCAAACCCATGTGTGGATTCAGCAGTCTGCAAACACTTTCTCTGCAGAGTCCCAAAACAGGCGTTTTCAGCCCATTACCGGCATATGGAAGAAACAGCAGTAAGCCCAGGGAAATATATGCTTCTAAATCCAAAACGCAGCTATCTAACAGAACGGTTGTCAATGTGTGCACTCAACTTCCAGAGTTAAACCCGTGTGTGGATTCAGCAGTCTGCAAACACTTTCTCTGCAGAGTCCCAAAACAGGCGTTTTCAGTCCATTACCGGCATATGGAAGAAACAGCAGTAAGCACAGGGAAATATCTGCTTCTAAATCCAAAACGCAGCTATCTAACAGAACGGTTGTCAATGTGTTCACTCAACTTCCAGAGTTAAACCCGTGTGTGGATTCAGCAGTCTGCAAACACTTTCTCTGCAGAGTCCCAAAACAGGCGTTTTCAGCCCATTACCGGCATATGGAAGAAACAGCAGTAAGCACAGGGAAATATCTGATTCTAAATCCAAAACGCAGCTATCTAACAGAACAGTTGTCAATGTGTGCACTCAACTTCCAGAGTTAAACCCGTGTGTGGATTCAGCAGTCTGCAAACACTTTCTCTGCAGAGTCCCAAAACAGGCGTTTTCAGCCCATTACCGGCATACGGAAGAAACAGCAGTAAGCACAGGGAAATATCTGCTTCTAAATCCAAAACGCAGCTATCTAACAGAACGGTTGTCAATGTGTGCACTCAACTTCCAGAGTTGAACCCGTGTGTGGATTCAGCAGTCTGCAAACACTTTGTCTGCAGAGCCCCAAAACAGGCGTTTTCAGCCCATTACCGGCATATGGAAGAAACAGCAGTAAGCACAGGGAAATATCTGCTTCTAAATCCAAAACGCAGCTATCTAACAGAACGGTTGTCAATGTGTGCACTCAACTTCCAGAGTTAAACCCGTGTGTGGATTCAGCAGTCTGCAAACACTTTCTCTGCAGAGTCCCAAAACAGGCGTTTTCAGCCCATTACCGGCATATGGAAGAAACAGCAGTAAGCACAGGGAAATATCTGATTCTAAATCCAAAACGCAGCTATCTAACAGAACGGTTGTCAATGTGTGCACTCAACTTCCAGAGTTAAACCCGTGTGTGGATTCAGCAGTCTGCAAACACTTTCTCTGCAGAGTCCCAAAACAGGCATTTTCAGCCCATTACCGGCTTATGGAAGAAACAGCAGTAAGCATAGGGAAATATCTGCTTATAAATCCAAAACGCAGCTATCTAACAGAACGGTTGTCAATGTGTGCACTCATCTTCCAGAGTTAAACCCGTGTGTGGATGCAGCAGTCTGCAAACACTTTCTCTGCAGAGTCCCAAAACAGGCGTTTTCAGCCCATTACCGGCATATGGAAGAAACAGCAGTAAGCCCAGGGAAATATCTGCTTCTAAATCCAAAACGCAGCTATCTAACAGAACGGTTTTCAATGTGTGCACTCAACTTCCAGAGTTAAACCCATGTGTGGATTCAGCAGTCTGCAAACACTTTCTCCGCAGAGTCCCAAAACAGGCGTTTTCAGCCCATTACCGGCATATGGAAGAAACAGCAGTAAGCCCAGGGAAATATCTGCTTCTAAATCCAAAACGCAGCTATCTAACAGAACGGTTATCAATGTGTGCACTCAACTTCCAGAGTTAAACCCGTGTGTGGATTCAGCAGTCTGCAAACACTTTCTCTGCAGAGTCCCAAAACAGGCGTTTTCAGTCCATTACCGGCATATGGAAGAAACAGCAGTAAGCATAGGGAAATATCTGCTTCTAAATCCAAAACGCAGCTATCTAACAGAACGGTTGTCAATGTGTGCACTCAACTTCCAGAGTTAAACCCGTGTGTGGATTCAGCAGTCTGCAAACACTTTCTCTGCAGAGTCCCAAAACAGGCGTTTTTCAGCCCATTACCGGAATATGGAAGAAACAGCAGTAAGCCCAGGGAAATATCTGCTTCTAAATCCAAAACGCAGCTATCTAACAGAACGGTTGTCAATGTGTGCACTCAACTTCCAGAGTTAAACCCGTGTGTGGATTCAGAAGTCTGCAAACACTTTCTCTGCAGAGTCCCAAAACAGGCGTTTTCAGCCCATTACCGGCATATGGAAGAAACAGCAGTAAGCACAGGGAAATATCTGATTCTAAATCCAAAACGCAGCTATCTAACAGAACGGATGTCAATGTGTGCACTCAACTTCCCGAGTTAAACCCGTGTGTGGATTCAGCAGTCTGCAAACACTTTCTCTGCAGAGTCCCAAAACAGGCGTTTTCAGTCCATTACCGGCATATGGAAGATACAACAGTAAGCACAGGGAAATATCTGCTTCTAAATCCAAAACGCAGCTATCTAACAGAACGGTTGTCAATGTGTGCACTCAACTTCCAGAGTTAAACCCGTGTGTGGATTCAGCAGTCTGCAAACACTTTCTCTGCAGAGTCCCAAAACAGGCGTTTTCAGCCCATTACCGGCATATGGAAGAAACAGCAGTAAGCACAGGGAAATATCTGATTCTAAATCCAAAACGCAGCTATCTAACAGAACGGTTGTCAATGTGTGCACTAAACTTCCAGAGTTAAACCCGTGTGTGGATTCAGCAGTCTGCAAACATCTTCTCTGCAGAGTCCCAAAACAGGCGTTTTCAGCCCATTACCGGCATATGGAAGAAACAGCAGTAAGCACAGGGAAATATCTGCTTCTAAATCCAAAACGCAGCTATCTAACAGAACGGTTGTCAATGTGTGCACTCAACTTCCAGAGTTAAACCCGTGTGGGGATTCAGCAGTCTGCAAACATCTTCTCTGCAGAGTCCCAAAACAAGCGTTTTCAGCCCATTACCGGCATATGGAAGAAACAGCAGTAAGCCCAGGGAAATATCTGCTTCTAAATCCAAAACGCAGCTATCTAACAGAACGGTTGTCAATGTGTGCACTCAACTTCCAGAGTTAAACCCGTGTGTGGATTCAGCAGTCTGCAAACACTTTCTCTGCAGAGTCCCAAAACAGGCGTTTTCAGCCCATTACCGGCATATGGAAGAAACAGCAGTAAGCAGAGGGAAATATCTGCTTCTAAATCCAAAACGCAGCTATCTAACAGAACGGTTGTCAATGTGTGCACTCAACTTCCAGAGTTAAACCCGTGTGTGGATTCAGCAGTCTGCAAACACTTTCTCTGCAGAGTCCCAAAACAGGCGTTTTCAGCCCATTACCGGCATATGGAAGAAACAGCAGTAAGCACAGGGAAATATCTGATTCTAAATCCAAAACGCAGCTATCTAACAGAACGGTTGTCAATGTGTGCACTCAACTTCCAGAGTTAAAACCGTGTGTGGATTCAGCAGTCTGCAAACACTTTCTCTGCAGAGTCCCAAAACAGGCGTTTTCAGTCCATTACCGGCATATGGAAGAAACAGCAGTAAGCACAGGGAAATATCTGCTTCTAAATCCAAAACGCAGCTATCTAACAGAACGGTTGTCAATGTGTGCACTCAACTTCCAGAGTTAAACCCGTGTGTGGATTCAGCAGTCTGCAAACACTTTCTCTGCAGAGTCCCAAAACAGGCGTTTTCAGCCCATTACCGGCATATGGAAGAAACAGCAGTAAGCACAGGGAAATATCTGCTTCTAAATCCAAAACGCAGCTATCTAACAGAACGGTTGTCAATGTGTGCACTCAACTTCCAGAGTTAAACCCGTGTGTGGATTCAGCAGTCTGCAAACATCTTCTCTGCAGAGTCCCAAAACAGGCGTTTTCAGCCCATTACCGGCATATGGAAGAAACAGCAGTAAGCACAGGGAAATATCTGCTTCTAAATCCAAAACGCAGCTATCTAACAGAACGGTTGTCAATGTGTGCACTCAACTTCCAGAGTTAAACCCGTGTGGGGATTCAGCAGTCTGCAAACATCTTCTCTGCAGAGTCCCAAAACAGGCGTTTTCAGCCCATTACCGGCATATGGAAGAAACAGCAGTAAGCCCAGGGAAATATCTGCTTCTAAATCCAAAACGCAGCTATCTAACAGAACGGTTGTCAATGTGTGCACTCAACTTCCAGAGTTAAACCCGCGTGTGGATTCAGCAGTCTGCAAACACTTTCTCTGCAGAGTCCCAAAACAGGCGTTTTCAGCCCATTACCGGCATATGGAAGAAACAGCAGTAAGCAGAGGGAAATATCTGCTTCTAAATCCAAAACGCAGCTATCTAACAGAACGGTTGTCAATGTGTGCACTCAACTTCCAGAGTTAAACCCGTGTGTGGATTCAGCAGTCTGCAAACACTTTCTCTGCAGAGCCCCAAAACAGGCGTTTTCAGCCCATTACCGGCATATGGAAGAAACAGCAGTCAGCCCAGGGAAATATCTGCTTCTAAATCCAAAACGCAGCTATCTAACAGAACGGTTGTCAATGTGTGCACTCAACTTCCAGAGTCAAACCCATGTGTGGATTCAGCAGTCTGCAAACACTTTCTCTGCAGAGTCCCAAAACAGGCGTTTTCAGCCCATTACCGGCATATGGAAGAAACAGCAGTAAGCCCAGGGAAATATATGCTTCTAAATCCAAAACGCAGCTATCTAACAGAACGGTTGTCAATGTGTGCACTCAACTTCCAGAGTTAAACCCGTGTGTGGATTCAGCAGTCTGCAAACACTTTCTCTGCAGAGTCCCAAAACAGGCGTTTTCAGCCCATTACCGGCATATGGAAGAAACAGCAGTAAGCACAGGGAAATATCTGCTTCTAAATCCAAAACGCAGCTATCTAACAGAACGGTTGTCAATGTGTGCACTCAACTTCCAGAGTTGAACCCGTGTGTGGATTCAGCAGTCTGCAAACACTTTCTCTGCAGAGTCCCAAAACAGGCGTTTTCAGCCCATTACCGGCATATGGAAGAAACAGCAGTAAGCACAGGGAAATATCTGCTTCTAAATCCAAAACGCAGCTATCTAACAGAACGGTTGTCAATGTGTGCACTCAACTTCCAGAGTTAAACCCGTGTGTGGATTCAGCAGTCTGCAAACACTTTCTCTGCAGAGTCCCAAAACAGGCGTTTTCAGCCCATTACCGGCATATGGAAGAAACAGCAGTAAGCACAGGGAAATATCTGCTTCTAAATCCAAAACGCAGCTATCTAACAGAACGGTTGTCAATGTGTGCACTCAACTTCCAGAGTTAAACCCTTGTGTGGATTCAGCAGTCTGCAAACACTTTCTCTGCAGAGCCCCAAAACAGGCGTTTTCAGCCCATTACCGGCATATGGAAGAAACAGCAGTAAGCACAGGGAAATATCTGCTTCTAAATCCAAAACGCAGCTATCTAACAGAACGGTTGTCAAT